>NW_024882621.1:0-235974 GCF_019059575.1 Amphibalanus amphitrite | reverse complement strand
TCTTGGAAGGAGTCTGAGTCAGATGCTTTTCGGGCACGAGCGCTGCCTGAAAACAGCCACATTCTAGGTGACGCTGCTTTCCAGCTCTCTACCTATCTTGTCACGCCCTTCCGAGAAAACCAGCTGCGCCACACAATCCAGGTGAGCCTACACCCAGAGAGAAAGGCTCTTCAACTTCAAACTGTCTGGGTGTCGAGTCGTCGTGGAGCACGCGTTTGGTAGGCTCAAAGGCAGGTTCCGGAGGCTGCATTATGTGGAGACCAAAAGTGTCCAGAAAGCCATAGATATCACTTGCGCCGCGTGTGTTCTGCACAACATGTGTGTACTGGACGACGATGAGTGGGAGGTGGAGCGTGCTGAGGCCGAGCTGGAACATCCTGAGGATGATGATGCCGATGTGCGTGTGGCCGCTGATGGCGCAGTTGCCGTGCGGAAGCGTCTGGCACTAGTGCAACAGGTGTGTGCCCAGATCCCTCAGTGAGATACATCATCGTGGATGATGTAGTGTCCGGTGGGCGGTGATACTGCCCTTTGTACAAACTTTGTATGCATGTATATAGCAAGCTTGACAGCTTCATGGATTCTTTTTTGGGGGGGGGGGGTGTATACCAAAATCATTGGTCGACTCGTTACCATGTATGTTAGAACAAAATGAGATATCAGCTTCCACAAACATGTCCAGCCTGAAGTTATGAAATGCGTTTTCAAACCCCTGCACCTCTGTTTATGTGACTACCTACAAGTGCTGCAAGTGTTTGTGCACTTCGGAGTGAGGGTGGTGACGGTGAGACGGCAATCGATGAACTCGGCGTGCTGAGTGGGCAGAAGAAGTGGTTGTGACTGAGAGGGTGTCCGTCAGTTTACGTCAATGCTTTGTTGGAGCTGTCCCTTTTAGCAGAATAAATTGACGTGGTGGACCAAATCTGTTCATGGGAAAATGAGGAATGCCGATCTGACCCACGGTAACGCAGAACGACACGATCGGACCGCAAGTTAACCCTCGCATGTGGGGGGGGGGGTCGGATGGACCCCCCCCCCATGGTTTTTCGCGAATAACTCGCGTAAAAAGCGGCCGATCGCGACGAAACTTTCAGTACCCTCACATTGATCAATTTTACACCTACCCTGAAAATTTCATGACCCTGACCCCAATGACCTTTGACCTGTGACCTCTTTTCCGAGACCATGTTTGGCCGGAATCGCGATTCTGCGTATGTCGGCTCGCATTAGCCGCGCGTTTGCAAGCTTTTCGTGGTTTCAAATGTTCAAACATGTGATTTGTTGTTGCTTCCATGCATTAGGGTGGGTGTCAAGGTAACCTGAAGGTCAGGTCAGGTCATTGACCTTTGGTGACCTCGGGTGACCTCGGTTCACTTTTTCGAGCTGTACATGTTTCTAGGCTAGTTTTTGGAGCTGAATTCGAATTTAGCAACCATTTGAACATTTACGAAGTAGTTTTGGTGCCTTCGTAACATGTTACAAAGCTGTCAGAGGCGGTTGACACGTACTACGAATACCCGTCACGACGCCTACTGGTTGACCTGACCTGACCCGACCTGGTCTAAATGCTTAAAGACATCATCTGTGATCAAAACTAGCACGATATTCGTGATCAGCACCCCGAAAAACCCCTCAGCAGCCACACTTTACGACTTTCTAACAGGTCCCGATTTTCCCGACTTTGGGTCATTGACCTGACCTGGAAGGTCAACCAATGACCTAGGACCTTAAAATTGGGTATCATCGGCTTCCTCTCGTCACGGGCAACACGCTCGCTTTTTCCGCGAAGCTCTAGCTCGATCAGGGGCCAAACGGCAAGGGGGGGTCCAACCGACCCCCCCCCCCCCATACACATTAGAAGCTGGCAAACGCCGCACACATGCGAGGGTTAAGCATACTCTGGTGGCGGGTAGGCTGTTAAGGTAATGAAGTGCAGAGATAGTTATTTTTTGACACATGTGCATTTATTAATAAAACGTTGCTTCTCGATTACATGTTGACAAAACGTAACTCGCAGAAATTGATTCGCGAATTGCACGTTATCTACACTACACAAGTCTCATACGCGTACTGACTAGTGACTACTGAGAAATATCATTTTCCCTGAGAAATGTCTAGCTAGTCACAAACATAGTGAACGTTAAGCTCGGTGAAAAAAGCTATCAAAGCAGTTTTCCATTTGTACACTGAAACGGAACGGTCGTCTCACTTGGCTAGGCGCTGATAAATGAAGCTGAAAGCAGTTCATGCCGCCTATCCGCGAGCATGTTCACCTTCGGTCTGGCTGGCGTCACGGGCGCGTTCAGGCCGCCTCTGCTTCAGCAGCTCTCTGAGCAGCTCGAGCCGCTGTTCTTCTAGCTCCATACGCCTGTTCTCCCGTTCGTCTTTCTTCTTCTGATATTCAATCTCACGTTGTTCCTTGCGTTCCAGATATGCAGTAAGTCCCTCGGCTCCTGCAGTCAGTCCTGTGCCTTCCTTCCTGCGCTTTCGGCCAGCGAACTTGCCGCTGGACGGAGGGGTTCTTTTTCCGGTGCTGGACGTAGGAGTCATTTGTCCAGTGGTGTCTGACGCAGGTGTCATTTGCCCATTGCTGCTTGACGTAGCAGTTTGGGCATGACGTTGGGGTCCCTGTTCACCTGGCGGAGACGTTCTTGAGTGCTTCACGCTTGAGGTTGGAGCCTCGTCACCAGCATCAGGAGCAGTTTGGTCCATGTCAGCAGCTGGCATTGACGTCCGTACGCCTTGCGGCGTCACCGACGGGTCGTCGCCGATTATCCTCTCCATTTGGGCCTGGTGTTCCCACGGCCTGGAGATGCCTCCCCGACCAGTTCTCTTCTCGCTGCCGTTCAGCTTACGGCGCTTGTACGAAAACACAAGGTGGCTCCATTTCCGCCTTACCGCTTGAGTGGTAATGTCGAGCGTTTTAGCGACCTCATCCCAGTGGCGATTTTTTTGTTTTTGAGTCATTCGCTTAAATTTCGGGTAAGCGGTCTCCATAATATCCAAAAGCAGAACATCAACGAGTTCCGTAGCTGCTTCCGCAGCTGCTTCAGCTGAATCACTGGCACTGTCTTCGGCCGCTGTTCCGCATAGGGTAGCATGAGCGTCACATACCTCGGACTGAGCAAACTGCATTGTACATACGTCACACGAGTACAGCGGCCCCGGGAACTGGCCATCGCAGCACTCTTGATGTCCGACGAGCAACACCACATCGCCGAACACGGTGTTACACAGGCTGCACTGGTATAGCTCCTGTGGTTCACTGCAACAGAAGAAAACAGACCAATAAACCAGTGCCTGGAGCCTTGATAAGGTCGGACAATTACGCCTCTAGGAATGGAGGGGTCGTGACCCGCCCTCGACCGACCCCGACAAAATCTCTTATGTAAGACATTAATGGACGAAGCTTTGGGACAAGAGGCGGACAGTGGGGAAACATGTTGCTCTGTTCAATGTTCAGTTCGTTATCAGTGAGTACACTGAGATTTAGCTGACCGGTAGTCAGGCTACAATACAATGTAATTACTGGTGGCATGGAAAATTACAAACAAAAGCTTTCCCCTGCCGAAGTCAATGCCTGTTTTACAATATGAAAACCTACTGTGAGGCATAGTTCACATTGGCATACCTATGTGTACATATACCTAGGTATTCTGTAAAGACTGCATCTAATATCAGTTTTTATTTTGACTCATTGTAAAATTATTTTTTAACACAAGATAATTGCTAGCTGAACCACTGCGAAAACTTAAGAGGAATGGTTACTACTCATTCATCATTGTATTGAAAAAAATGAATAGCATTTTGAAAACAGGCTTTAAACAGTGATGATGCATCATGTTAAGCACAATGCGATTCATGAATTACTTTGAGTATGATTCCTGACAGTTAGTCTATCACTGGGTGGTTGTTGAAATAGGTAAATATGAAGTGCAAGTCTAAGAAGTAGGAGCCAGGTAGAAATAAATTTGCTACAGTTGCTCATCTGTCAAACCAACATGGGCCTACCACTTTTCTCAGTTTTTCACCTAACAATGCTCATGCTTTGTTCAAAGAGATGTTCATAGTGAGGGTCAAGCTTTAGTCATTAGTAGAGCAGCTGTCCCACAAAGATTTTCCAAAGAAGGCGAGATACTAGCCACTAGGTATAAGTAGAGCAGACATGACATTATGGTTTTCAAACTCAGGAGAGGTACTATGCCTGGAGATGCTCCTTCCTAACAAAAGCAACTCAGCCTAACCTGCCCTACAACTTAAACCTAAAAAATAAAAACCTACATACCTATAATCTTAAAAACTTCATAAGTTAAGTACAAACGTACATCACCTCTCCTCAGTTTGAAAACCTTCTTACAAGGTCTGCTCTACACTAATAACAGGTGCTGTAGGATTGTAGGTTATTATTTTCTGGGTTTTTGGTTGTAGGGTCAGAGTAGGTTAGGTGTTTGATTTTTGTTTTGTTTTGTTTTGTTAGAAAGAAGCATCTCCGGGTTAGAGTGCCTCAGCCTCGTCACTGCCGCTCCTTGGTTGCAGAACCTTCATGTGACGTTAGCGCCATTTAAGGAAATAGTTCTTTTAACATGGGGTTTTGAACTGGAACAGCAGTTTTGTAGCTTGCACCGAGACTAGCGCAAATCAGAAGCTTTTACGGCCCAACGATCACCCTAGACGAAGATATTCCATTTCTTGTTAAAAAAAGAGTGCCGCGTAGAGGAATGCGGGCCTTGAACAGGAATGCAGCCACGTCACCACACAGGTTTACAGGTTTAACCACACAGGTCATCTTCTTCCTAAAATATAACTGTCCTTCCTATGCTTAGTTGAATGCCTACTCAGTTCCCCATGTTATCCTAAATAGCCATGATAATAATCTTCACAAATAATTTGAACTTCACTTAGACTAGAACATCAATCCTTGATGCATCCTTCACCCCACTGTTGGCCCCACTGTCCAGCCGATTCCTTTGCTATGGCATATGCCTAACTGTAATAACATAAAAAATCATTCAGTAATATATCACGAAGTTCGCAGAAGTACCTACAACACAAGGAAAAGCACCCTTTCAATTTCGCGCTCAATTAAATTTGCAACTGCCGCGCCAGTTTGCGTGGCATTGATTCCTGCGGCCGCTGCGGTCGGATCGTTTCGACCGCAGGAGACGCAGGCGACCGCAGCCGGCCGCAGCCGTATGACGTCACACCACCCGCCCCATCCCCACTTTCTGTGACGTCATTACCCGGCTGACCGCCGAGCCGCAGCTACCGCAGCTACCGCAGGTGCCCGTGAACAGCACTCAGGAGTGCCCCCTCCCTCTATCCCAGCGACACACAGAACCTTACGTTAACACCAGAATAACTTAAAATTTCAAGTCGCGGCACTCCCAGCTAGGAAATGAAAGAAACATAAAAAAGCAGTAAAGAGAGAGTCCATGGTTAATATAAATGAATAAGAAGCAAAGTAGTCGACACTGTAAACAGTGGTGACTGCCCTCTACTGAAAGCCCATCCTCATTCACTCGCTCACATTCGTAACATTCATACACAGCATCCAATACGAGAAAAAGGCATAATCGCTGGGGAAGGTTGGTTAGGGGGTTCTCTCATCAAAGGCAAGATCATCATCATAATACTCTGGTCTAGGCATGCATGAGGGTCCGTTAGCCCAGACACTCGGAGCACCCCACGAAGCAAGGCTTGTTGTCGGGCGCTCCAAGTGGCCGGGCAGGCAGGGTGACATTTAGCAAAACACTAAAAATGAGTAAAATACACATACTGCATATTACACAAATACCGGACGGATACATACACCTATGTATGCCTACACAAGCATACATACACATTACACATACAACTGTCACATACAGGCATATCAGCGTTTGGTAGGTACCTATGGTTGAAGTACCTATCTTCGAATTATAAGATGTATCAAGCTAAATTAATCAGTATTGATTGATATAATGATTTTTAACTAGCTTTTTTATTGTGCTTTTGGCAAATGGCACAGACTGAACGTGAGGAAAGATCGAGGTCATGACATTGTTCCACACTCTAGGACCTGTCCATGACAAAGTATGAGTTTTATATTTTTTGAAACTTTGTAGAGTATCTCAGACTCAGACCACATCTCAGGACTCAAGGCCAGTTTCCAAACAATGTGTTTTGTGTTGTGTTGATTCTGCCTTTTGCCTAGGGAACGTTGCCATGAACATTTATTTATTTTAGTTATTGTATTATGCCTGTTACCTACCATTAGACTTACTAATTGGTTGTGCTTTTGCAGCATGAATGAGTATTCTTTGTCTTCCTTTGATAGACCACAGTAGATTCTTGATAATTCTAATTAGAGCCAAAACTGTGAAATGTTGAGGCTCATGTGTTACCCCTACCCTTAGCAATGGAACTTCTACCACAAAATGTATTTTGCAGTGGCTAAGATTGCTGTTATTACAATTCAATAGCCTCTTAGTGTCCAAAGTTTGAATCATATGCTGATAATTTTTTTTTGTGCAAAATCAAAAATACCGGCATGCTACCGGCAAGACATGCCAGATACCACGAAAAAACCTGCGGTAGTGAAAAATTACCGGCATGCCGGTAGTGCGGTAGGGAAATTTTGCAACTCTATTGCGTATGCAAGTTGGACTTGCATACGCAATACAATCCCAGTGAATTCCGATAAAGTTTTATATCTACAAACATAAACCTGGGAAAAATATGACTCTAAAACAGCACATGTCTTTTAGGTCATCGTGCAATGAAGCCGACAGGGTGTGTTAAAAATCCAGTTCTCGCAGCCTCTGAGTTATCGCAACCAATTGACATATGGTTCCGTGGTGCTCAGGAGGGGACCATCAGCGACCAGTGCAGCTGTGGGGAGATGGGTATGTTACCGTCCTCTTCCCTCTCCTCAGGAGCGCGACCAGCGCTGTGTGGAGATGGAGGTGGGTCGCGCCATGCTGCAGCTGCTGCTGGGCCGCAGCTGGCCCATCTACTCGTCGTTCCACCGGTATCTGGAGCGCTGCAAGTACCGCGTCATCAACAAGGACCAGTGGAACAACATACTCGAGTTCTCGCGTACCATCGCGCCAGACATGGCCAACTACGACGAGAACGGCGCCTGTGAGTCACACTTAATCGACTGATGCATGATAATTTAACGGTACTTGGAGGTACTTCTTGATTGATGTGATAAAGCGAATAGTTAGCTATGGTAAAATGCTGGAAGGGAATGGTAAGACTAAGGAAGTTCTGACATACGACATTATGAGAAGCTCAAGCTGAGCTGCGTTCTACGTGGTCGGCTCGTCTTTTTTTCAGGGCTAGGAAGAGACTGTGGCGTCCTCTATTCCAGTGACCGTTTTGCAGTTGTGTGGCCTATGGACTGTACTGCTGCTGTTGAGGTCTGGTCCTTATCAAGCAAAAAAAAAAAAAAAAAAGGATCACTCACATCTGAAAAGTATTTTGCTTCACATGCTTCAAAGATGTTTTAGGCTACTGACGCCATGCCGTGGCCTCGTTCTAACCTAGTCGTGCCGTCGCCGCTCTGCTCCTACAGGGCCGGTACTACTGGACGAGTTTGTCGAGTGGTACCGCCAGGAGCACGGCTTGAACGCTGTCCCCACGGACGCCACCATGGAGCCGGTCTGATGCGGGGCCGTCGGCCGAGCCGAGCCGCGCCGGTCAGCTGCCGCACCGATACTCGCGGCGCGAGGTGAGCCGAGAGTCTGTAACCACGGGCGGCGCCCGGCGGACGGCCCTCGGTATCCACTGTGTCTGTGTGCACGTGCCAGTGACGGGGGAGGGGCGGGGACAGGGCGGCGGGCGGGCGGGCAGTCCGCGCCCCAGTGATGGCTGATACGTCAGGCTCAAGTAGATGGTGAGTTCCTTACCGGGACGGGCTGGGCGTCAGGCGCAGAGCGCGGCGCACCACTCACTGTCTACAGTATAGTGATGGGAAACGGTGGACCAATGCATTTTGGTGGTTTGTCGGAGCTGATTCGCGCAGGTCGTGGGAAGGGGAAGGCACGCCGGCCGTGTACCGATTTTTTGGGAGGGTTAGTGCAGTATGATGGGACGGGTTGCGGTGTGGTGGGCTGGATGGGACGCGGGGTGTGATAGAGAGCGATAGGACGAGCTGGAATGCAGGACGGTGTCGGCATTGTTCGGTGGTAGTATGAGGAGAGCGGGACGGCCTTCTGACTGGTTCCTGCCCGGGAAGTGAGGATTCGTTGCGTGGTTGATGTGTGGTAGCGGTGGCACTGTACCGTGCCGTACCAGGCGGCCTCAGTGTGACTGTTCAGTGCCGCCCTCTATGAGCGGCACGGCCTGGGTAGGTTCCGATCCGCCTGAGTGGTTCGGCCACTCTCCTTCGTTCGGCCGCCGATCCTCGCCAGTACTCGGCCTCCAGCAGTCCTCATAGGTGTCTTCATCAAACCTCAGTTGCATGGCTTCGATGCAGAAAGCTGAGTCTGAAGAACGGGACATTGACGTTTTCTGTCTGCATCCGTGTGTGGTCGGTTGCACATCGGCAGCTCCGCAATATCCTCAGTGCACTCAGTTTGCGTTTGACTCCACGGGCGTTTGGTTAAGGGCGTTACAAATGACTGCCATAGAGTTACCGTGTGAATAAGTTACGACTGTTAGGGTGTGAAATATGTGTTACGCGGTGACTACACTATCGCGTGTCTGGGTCACAAATATTTTGCTTTGTTAATCTCGCACATTTCTGTGTAAAGTTGTTTGTCGTTTCGCCAAGTAGGGCGTGTCAGGGCGCGATTCTCTCCCCTCGGCTGAACATGATGTACATTTCCTCAGGCTCTCCAAGAGAAACACCCCACATCCTGTTTTAGCGGGCTATTTTCTGCCACACATGATGCATAATATCCCGGCTGTCGGCTTTATTTTGGTTACGTCTAACATTCTAGATATCGCGCACTTGTGTTAATCAGGTTTTACAAAAATGCGACTCCTTTATAGCATTTGATCATAAATTGAACAAGACAGCTTCTTTCATGCTACTTTCGACCTTATTTCTCTTTTCTTAGGTATTTATTTTTTTAATAATGAAAGTTCTTTGAAAGCAACCGTTCAAATGAATTCAAAATTAATTTTACACATGCCACCCATGACTATAAGGCACACATTGGATTCCATGTTTTTTTTACCATTAGTGATTCTTGTGTGGAGCTTCTCGATGTGTGCCTATATTTAGACTCTGGCACGTAAAATTTGCCCTCTTTACATGGCTGCCGAGTGTGGGGAAGATGCACAAGATCAAACCTCCTCTGAACATTTTTTTTTAAAACCTAACATGATACCTCTGCCATGAAACCTCGATAGAGCCTGGCTTTTGCGTGAACCTGGGTCCCTGGAAGACTCATCTGGTCCTAAACCGAAGTAGGTCTTACCTACCATCTAACCAACAAGTCCCGCCCTGACCACCATTCAACATCCGTGTATAACAGGTGTGACTGGTGTGTCTCTCGAGTATACATTAACTTCCTGGCTACTCTGGTACTAAGACCGGCCGCGTGTGCGTGCGAATGGTGCATGTGGTGACACAAAGTGGTACTCTTTTGGTGATGTTTGGCGCAGTAGGGAGGCGGTCACCATTGGGCATTATCAGGTTCGGGTCGGCCGGCTGAGTCGACCCTGACCGGGACGGGAGGTCAGTGTGTCTGGTGGTGCTCTACCGCGGTGGTGAACGGTGTGGAGGGCCAGACTGCGGACCTGACCTCCCCAACGCTTAGTTGACTGAGGCAGATGATAGGCGTGATTGTATAGCAGACGGGCGAGGCGGTTTCTTGACATGGTTGCCATCGGATCATGGTGTGGAACTGTGGCCCGGTGAGGCTGCGGCAGCTTGCAGCGGCGGGCTGCTGCCCCTGCCGCCTGTTTTTGGGGAGCGCTCCGCGTAGCGCGGCTATTGCGGGAAGTGTTGTGAATGACGCGACTCAGGCCGCGGCTGTGGCCGAGGGGATACGGCCGGTGATATGAACTCTGAACTGGGAGAGCGGTGTCAGCGCTGAACTTGAACTGGGAGCGGTGTCAGTGCTGCGATTGATAACGTGAACGGTTGTCCCAATTCTGGTCTTCTAGTCTCATGTTCCCAGTTAGCCAAATACATGCTGTTCCGCTGACGATCGAGTGTGTCGAGGACGATGACTGAGAGGCATTATGCACATTGGTAAGCAAAATTCGTAAACTGAAAGTCACGCACACACCTTGCTTCTAATTGGAAGTGCGTAGCGGATCTGCTTCGAACTTGTGCAAGTCAATGGGTCGCCTTGCGCGTCGCGACTCATGTAACAGTCCGAATGGTTTCTGGAGCTCATTCGGTTGCTTATTTGGATTTGTCAGATACAAATACTCCTTGCAGCGAGATCTTATGTAACTGTCTGAACATAACGTGTTAAAGGGACTATCCCACCTTTAACATGGGGTTTGAGTTGAGATAGCCAAGTTTGCGGCGAGGTTCACAAACCACTATCTATCTAGGTTGCAACCCCCGCGGCCTCTTGGTGTTGAAGAAATTCGTTCCCTTCATTTGAAAATGGGCCTTGCGCAAGGCCCTATCTTCAACATGGAGCGACCGTTAGTGTGACGTCACCTCGTTTAGTCATTCTGATTTGAATGGGTTTGTTCGTTGAAAAATCGCTTAAAACTTGGTCTGAACTTTGTTGTGGTGCCTACAGAGTAAAAAGAATCAGCTTTATGACAGTAATGTGGCCTGGGGAAGGAGTTAATTTTGGGCTGTGACGTCACATATTTGAAAGTTTGTGTTTGGAATATGGGAAGCCTAAGATGTTTAATGAAAAATGAATGCCAGAACCGTGTTCCTGGTCATCCAATCTATAAAGTCGGGCACAATTTAACTGGTTTTAACAACATTTTAGAAGGTGGGATAGTCCCTTTAACCCTCGCCCGCACATGGGGGGGGGGGGGTGGTTGCCACCCCCCAGGTAGTCTTTCTGCTCTGCACTCAACATTTTTAGAGCTAGAAGGCTGATTTTTCGTATAGCTGCTCCTCTATCCTTTCCTGATGTCCACTAAAAATTTCAAATTTCTGTGGTTTTTGGTTTCGGAGATATGACCTTGTTTTTCAGGTCATGTCATGACCCAAATGGCCAATTCTCAACATCTTGCGTTGGCTATGGGCCTTGTGAGCTTTTGGCACCTTGATTTCGGCCTTCTATGCCAATCCTACCTCCCACCTATCATGAAACATGTTGTTCGACGATGTACAGAGGTCAAGGTCAGGGTCAAGGTCAACCTAGGTCATCTAAGATAATTGCGTTTTAGGCAAGCTGAATTTACTTTTTTTTGAAATTTTTTGACTACATTTTTGGTAAAAGCTTCTCAGATCATGATTTCATGTAATATGGACACATAAACAATCGGTGCACACATCAGTATACACACAGACACACACAGACATACAAACACATATTATTGACCTTGACCTAACTTGACCTGAGATGACCTCAGCAGCAAAAACCTGGTCGGGTAGTGTGACAAAGAGGTTCTAGCTGGCTTGGCACCAGAAAACGGCATCGTCATCGGTATATGACAAGCAGCGCGCTTGATATCCAACGGTGACCTAAAACAGCAACATTTTTTAGTTTGACCTGACCTGGAAGGTCAATGACTGACCTGAGAAGGTAAAACTGGGTATCATTGGATTCGTCTCTTCCCAAAGAATCTTTTTGGTCTTTACCGCTAAGCTCTATCTCCAACAGGAACGAAATGGCGCGGGGGGGGGGTGGCAACCACCCCCCCCCCCATGTGCGTTCTAGGATGGGAAAATGGCATGTGCGGGCGAGGGTTAACCCTCGCCCATGTAGGGGGGGGGTTGGTGCAACCCCCCCCCCCCCTGAGGTTTTTCTTAGCTACACGCCGAACCGTTTCAGATAGCCTGCTCAAATTTTCAGTACCCTATGGGGCATCCTTTGCGCAACTTTTGGTATTTTTGTTTTGTCAAGGTCATGTCAGGTCACGGAGTTATGACGTCATAAAGGGAACAACCTCCGGCCAGATTTACGCTAAATTGGAGATTGCTTCACATTGCACGGTAGGCGATCGGGCCGGTCTAGCCTCGCGAAACCTCAAAGACACTTTTTTCCGAAAATTGGAAAACAACGCATACTAGTCGACAGAAAATTCATCAAAGATTACGATTAGTGCATTTGCATAGCTCAGGAGACATTTGTTCGTAGACAAAAGTATCGTTAAAGACAGCGTTCCGTAACACTTCATAAGGGGGATAATCACAACCGATTTTTACGCTCTTTGAATATTTTGCGGAACGATGAAATGGCTAGGTGTTGAGCATCCATTTTGCATGGAAAGTGGAATTTAGATGTTTAGACGATTCCGCCATAGAAAGCAAGTAGACAAAATCAGTTCAAAATGTCTTATAATTGGGTTAACTTTTTATATTTTTTTTCTACCACTTAACATTACGCTCACTGAATTAACCAAGCCCAGCAAAAAAAGTTTTACGAGGATGAACTGAAAATAATGCTGTATCGCATGCACTAAGACACTATCTATTAGGGGAGCCAGTGAAAATTTGCAGCCACTTGCAGCCCTGGCATCCAGACACTTTTTTCTTCTAAGGGTTGGCCGTGGCTTGGTGCACTTGAGCACAAGTGGTAAATGCCCCAAAGGGTGTTTTCGCGATAGCTCAAAACACCCAGGCAATAGAGAGCTGCAACCTGGCATACCTGACCTTTGATACACGCTGGATCTTGTGACACCAACCGCACTTTCAAGTCAGGTCAGGTCACTGACCTATGACGTCATACATGAACCTCTGCACGATCCTCAGATGTCGCAACCTTGCAACGCTCTCAGTGCCAGAGTAACTTTCACAGGGAGGTGAGACTTGTAGGACTTATTGTCCTTCAGAGGTCTTACAACTTGTATATCTCAGATTTTTCCTAAATGTCACATAAAGTCAGGTTGGTCACGTGACCTCACCTATAAGTCAGTGGGGAAATATGAAAACTGTTATTTTGGCGCCAGGAATGATATTCAATTGTCTCAAGTACATGGAATCGTTACTTCATGCACTCCTTGCAAGATCTGATGCTGCATTTTTGCATTGTTGACCTTGCATGACGTCATTTATGACGTCACTAGGGTCATACGAGTTTTTCGTCAATAACTCCCGATCAAGTTGAGCTAGAGAGTCGACAAGGTCACCAATGGACTCTGGAAGACCTGCCGAATCGAATGATATGCGATATGACCTCCTTCGACCAACTTCGTGATTTGAAGACCTCTGACCTGACCTTGACTCGAGGTCAAGGTCAGGTTGACCTTACGGTGGCCTCACCTGAACAAAAGTATACCATTCGACGCGCCTGAGCAAGGCGAACACGACGATGTCAAAATCGTGGTTCTGCGGCCATTTTTTGCGAAGTTATTTACCAAAAACCAAACCCGCTGCTTGGGTCACGTTATGAAATGGGGCCTTGCCGGGCGAGATTTACGCTGTTTCATGCTATGTATAAATTGGTAGGGCATAATCGTTTGAATAAAAAAATGGTTTGGAAGCAATTTTCTACGGAGGTACACACCATTTCAATGTCCTACCCAGCTCATACCGTCATAAATTTCGACCTACTCTCAAAAGTATTCATGCGTTATTCGAGCAGCAATTAGGCAAATTGCAAGCTCGCCACAGAGCACAAATCCTATAAGAGATAGTCCTTATTTAAAACATATGCTCATTGGATATTCAAGAAGGTTGCTCCTAAATATTGTGGTTCTAGCTTCAAAAACATGGATGTTATGAATGCCGATAGGTTTCGCGAGGCTACACCGGCCGGATCGCCCACTGTGCATTGGTAGGGGAGAGTGGGGCACATTCGTGCAAAAAAAGGATGAATCCATATATCTGTTCTTTGGTTAGTGCAACGGCAAAATTGTTGTTTGTAGTATGGAAAGGAACTATTGCAGATGCTTTTCCTCCTTAAAAGTTATCCTCTAAAATCATTGCTTCTATTAGAAAAAATGACTTTTAATAACTCTGAACGTTTGCACGAAACTGCCCCACCTATGGGGCACTTTCGTGCAAGGGGTGGGGCACTTCCGTGCACCCTGCAAAGTTCGAGCAATTACCGGGCATTACCAGAAATTTACCAAAGGAAATTGGCAGTGGGTCATTTCACTTAATTCCTTTCGACAAGAATGCATTGCACAACATATGTAGAAAGAATGGGCAGGCCAACAAGAATGTGCCAACTGCAGGCCTTCGTGACCTCGCCAAGGTCGTGTGAATTACTTGTCACGACGTCGCAAGCAGCCGAGACTGAGTCAGGCGAGCGTCATTAGTGAAACCTATTACAGATAAAGTCATAACTCGCAAAAACGAAAAAAAATATGCACGAATGTGCCCTTAGGCAGTGCGTACACGAACCTGCCCCACAACGTCATTTGTAATATATTTCAAAATTTCTTGTTGAAAAAATGACAGTTTTTCAACAAACAAGTTTGCAGCTGTTCCGTGAATACAGTGAGCTTCTTCGCCCCCAATTTTGAAAAGCTGAACCACATTTCCGAGTCACGATCACGAAAATGAATGCTATGAGAAAAGTTTGGAGAGCGCACGAATATTACAAATTTGCGTTTTTATCAAGCATGACAGCAGGTACAGTGTTGTCATCTACATTGAACGAAGGGCTGCAATGATAGACATATTTCCATAATTTACCTTGAGCTCGTGCAGTCACTCATGTTCCCATAAACTGCTGAAAACGAATGTGCCCCATGCACGAATGTGCCCCACTCTCCCCTATAAATGCCGACTGACCTGACACACTGATGGATTGTTTTAGAATCATAACTGGCTGATTTGACATTGGCACAATGTCCGTTGACCTTTTCAAGGTTACTAAAGGTCAAGGTCAGGTCAGTGACCTCGGTTGACCTGTAATGACTTCTTGCACTTGTATGCCTTTTCGGGGTATTTTGATGCCCTGAATTCGAATTTGCTATCCATTTCAGGCATCGTCGGTTGTTTCTTGTAGTTCATTTTGGGTCAGGGTCAGGTCAGTGACGTCACACGCCTGACGTGACCCAATGCACAAATGACCTTGCAGACTTTCGATGCTCCCAACGCATCATTTTTAGAGTTATGACATCGAAGTACACACCAAACGATAGAGAATTGATCAAGGATCACGATAGTGAAGGTTTCAAGTCGATATCTCTTACCGTTTTGCCGCAATCGGCGCGGAAATCTGAAAAAGTTAGATTTTTCCGAAAATTTGACCTTTGACCGGTCATAAGTAGGTCAAATGTTGACCTAGGACCAAAAAATATACCACCAATCGCGAGATCTCGTTGAGAGCAATCCGTTGGTGTTTTCCGCTAAGCTCTACGACGCTCCGTTTTCAAACGCCAGGGGGGGGGGGGTCGCACCAACCCCCCCCCCCCTGCATGGGCGAAGGTGGCAAAACACCGTTTACGGGCGAGGGTTAACCCGCGCCCCGTTGGGCTCTGCCGAGCAACGCGCCCCGTTGGGGGGGGGGGGGGCATTTTGGCCCCCCCCTAAGATCTCGAGAACCACGCAACCTAGCGACAAGCGGCAAACGGTGTTGGATAGCCCTATCAGGGAACTACCTTGTGACCCAATTTTATTGACCTAGGTCAAACCGATGACGTCACAGGTCAGGTCAAAGGTCCAATTTTCACCGTTTATAGGCATTTCAAGAAATGCGTTCTAAAATCGAGTAAAATGCATTTCATTGAAAATCATCGATGGGGAAATGTTCTTCAAACACATATTTTGCTATTTGAGGTCACTGATACCAGGTCAGGTCACAGAGGTCAGGTCACTGGGGGGTCACAATATGAAAGTGTCGTGTGATACATGTTTTATGGTCCATTTCACATGACAAATGCGATTATGTGGGTCAGGCAGCCTTTGGGGCCAGCCTAGGTCACGTTTTGGTCAAGGTCAGGTCAAGGTCAGGTCAAATTAGGTCAAATTTCAAAGTTGATATTTTTGCATAAAATGGGTATCGAATCGATGCAGCTCGTCACGGGGAGTTCAATGGTGGTCTTTGTTTTTCCGTACGTGGTCTAGAATCGCTAAAAATTGAGTTCAAAAATTTGACGTCCTCATTTTTGAACAGTTTTTTTGCTATAACTTGGCCAAAAAACAAGATATCGATCTGAAATTTGGTATGTATATAGAAGAGCGCAGGGACTATCACATATATTCCGGTTTTTTTTCGAAATTCGGAAAAATTTTGGATTTTTTTTAGTTTTTCTAAAAAAATCCATTTTTTGAATTTTTTGGGGTCAAAAACCCAAAATTTTGAAAATCCGAGATAGCAGTTTTGTAGCGCCGCTTTTTGTCTACTAGACCATATAAAGAACTTTAAAATTGCTTGATAACTGTAGATTTGGTGAGCGTTTCAAGATTGCATGTTTTTTGCTCATTTTTCCTCGAACATGACCTCAGTTTGACCTCAATAACTCCTGACCTAAGGTGACCTAAGACTTGAAGTTTTGTGTGAAGGTGTCAAATTGATGCCCGGGAAGGTACTGAAAATTTGGCTATTCAGGAAAAACCACAGGGGGGGCCAAAATGGCCCCCCCCCCAACGGGGCGAGGGTTAAGCTAGGCTGCTTTCCATTGACCATAGATGGCGTTAATTCTCGTCGCGGTGTCATACTGCACCGCACTATTTGCCATGAACTTCCTCAGGGACTCTAGCTTCTCTCATGTTTGTAATCAACCTCAAGAAACGCGTATTGCATCACGCGACGGGTATAACTCACAGCAACACTAGCAATTGCACACAATCAACCATTGCACACACAAAAAATAGGAAATGACATCATAACACTTAGCGTCATTTCTTAAACCCGGGCGAATGTGATCTTCAGGCTAGAGATCACATATGTAGCCGCCTTTTCGTTGCCCGTTTGTCGCTAATCACGATCTGCTGTTTTTTTTTCTCGGCACAGTCAGGTATTGCATCGCTATGTGCCGTATTGTGATGCAATCACCTCATAACTTCCATCGGCCTTGGTGGTGCTGGATGTCCGCTGCCCTGGATCGGGGCTGCTCGATTTGGTCGCCACTCGGCTGGACTGTTCACTATTCTGCTTCGACTCCTGTTGACTACCGGTCGTGGCTGTCCTGGTCTGCGGACTGCCAGGGCCGGCATCGAGCGGTACCACTCTCGATTCGATCCGCAGTACGCTGCTGCCGCCGCCCACCAGCCACCGGCTCGAGATGGCGCCATACATGCGCGTCATTAGCGACTTAGCGGCGCCGACGCTGCCGCTGCGGTTGCCGCCGCCGGCGCCGCTGAGACTGTCGCGTTTGTTGGGCGGCAGGAGGCCGAGCTGCCAGCGCTCGGTGGGCCGGTACAGCTCCTCGGCGTCTGCGCTGCCGAACTCGGCGTACACCCGGAACACCTCCACCAGGAGGAGCAGCAGCGGCGCCACGGCCAGCACCACGGCCACCGCGGCCGCCCACGCGTCCAGCTGCACGCCACGGAACTGCAGCGGGTGTGTGGCGTGGTGCCATACGCTGGAGACGAACATACCGAGCAGCAGCAGCGGACACAGCAGCCGCCAGCAGGTGAGCCAGAACCAGCGCAGCTGGCGCAGCGGCACGGTCAGCTGCTGCGAGAGCGCGTCCAGCAGCCGCTCCGCGTCCAGCGTCACATTCACGGCGCACACCAGCATCAGCGCCAGCACGATGTTGAAGTAGCTGTTGGCGTAGGCGCTCACGGCGGCGCCCAAGCTGGGGCCGTCGTGGAACAGGTAGATCATCGTGTCCAGGATGAAGCCGGCGCTGACAATCAGGCAGACGGCGGCGCGTGTGCTGGTCGAGCCGAGCACCGAGAGCTCGCGCAGACTGGTCTCAATGACCAGCACGGCGGCCTGGGAGGTGCCCAGCCCGAGCAGCATGGAGAACAGCAGCAGGAACGCCAGCCACACCTGCGACGTGCCGGCCTGCTGGCCCAGCGAGCTGGTCAGCATGATGAGGTCCGGCTCGCCACCGTAGTCTCGCAGCAGATCCTTCAGATTCCTGCCCATCTGTGCGGCGTTACGGGCCAGCAGGATGGTGCAGCTCAGCGACCAGAAGGAGTTTATCAGGAAGTTGACGAAGACTAAGATGAACGCAGATCGTAGGCAGTCGTGCTTGGGTGCGTTACGCGCAAAGATGAGACTGTTGAAACCGACACCAATATTGGATGAAAGCAACGAGGACGTCGCTGCAAAAAGCCAGCACTGATAGTTTGACAGGTGCTTCACACTGGGCACTAGATGGTCCCAAACCACGGAGAAGTCTTTTACCAGAAGCAACTCGTTGATCATGATAGCTAGGGCGATGCAGGCTGGCAGGCCGAACAGCAACGGCAGGGTATAAAAGACAAGGTCCCAGCCTCCCTGACAGGCAAGCGCCAGCAGCATCCAACACCCTAGAAGCGAGAGAATCCCGCGGCCGTGTGCGTGAACGTGCTTTTCGTCGCTCGCCCGCTGCACGTCGTAGTAGTACTCGGCGGCGGCCAGCTCTCGCGTCTCGCTCAGCACGGTGTCGTTGATCCAGGTGGATCCGTTCTCCAGGTGGACGCAGGCCTCGGTCAGCCGGTCCAGCGTGGGGGACAGGAAGAGGGAGGCGTTGTTCGGCTGACACAGGTCCCTGTGATCTACACATCGGTCAATGGCGAACATCAGGGCGCCGCGACTCCGACAGGTCTCGTCCAACACAGGAGTGTAGCACCCTTCAGAATGAAAACTTTCGTTACAGTTCATCCAGCAGGGTCTGTATTCAAAGGCTTCTACGACGTATATTCCTACGGTACTCAGGTTGTCCATCCAGAAGACGAGCTTGACTACTAGGCAGAACAGGAGAGTATTTGGAAAGCCTCGCAATGCTGGCGCCATTTGTGGCATGAAACCCGCCATCCCGTGCCCTGTGAACTGGCCAAGGGCGGCCTCGAGCAGAAAAAGTGGCATCGTGAACACAACTTGGCACACAACGAATGCCACGGTAAATGCACCACCATTAAATTGCATCCAAAGTCGTGGCCCACGTACTGCGCACCTGAAGGACATAAATGAACTCAGTGCGAACGCCATCATCTGAACGTCGGACTGCCACATGCCGCTATCCTCCCGTCGACTCTGCTCAATTGCCAGCTTGACATCCAGGTTATCCGACGGTGGCTGCTGCTCTGATGTCGTGCAGGTTATCAGGACAGATTCCTTTGGCCGCGTGCTATCCGGTCCCAGAAGCATTGCCGTGGATGGAGGAGCGGTGGGAATTTTGGCGTTTTCGGACTCTACCGTCAGATTCCTGCCATCGACGATAATGGTCCCGAACTCGGTTTCGATTGTTCTCTTCGAATGATCAGTTTCAGGGAACGGTCTCAGAGATGACGGTGTAATGGTGCTCTTCCCGATTGGCGGTAGGGTTAGATTTTTGGACGAAGGCTGATTGTTCGGGCTGAGTAAAGAGTTTTGATCCTTGTTTTCCATGATTTATTGTTCTTGTTGTAGGCAGTTTTTTCGTATATTGTGTCAAATGTTTTCGTAGTTAATTAAAAGTCAATTAGTCTCAAAAGCAGCCATGGCTAAGAAAATGTTGTGTTTGTTATAGAATGTTTTTACTGTTGGGCAAGTTGGATATAACCTTTGCTTTGGTAGCATTGTATGCAATTCTATTGAGACTGCAAAATTTGCCCCAGCCGTTATAAATAATACATTATCACTAGGTCAGGTTCCTTATGAGAAATAAAAAAGCATGAAGAGCTGTTGGGCGGAACTGGCGATTACCGCGCAAACAGCACTCATTGCAGGTGGAAGCAAGGGTGGAAGTTGGCTTACTTGGGGCAAATTGGGCGCAAACTTGGGGTTGGGAGACGAAAATATGTTGGCCTTTCGCCGCAACGCCGCAATATGCTCTCAGGCTCAGGTGTGTGTTGCAATATCATGCTTTGCATTCTCAGATACTTCTGCTTGGTGAATCTTCCCCGTCATTTATATTGTTGAGCTCAAGTAGATTTCTGTACCCGTCCCAAACATCTGTATTATGTATGTGGAATGATTTTTCTTCTCTCAGCTTACTTTTTCATGAAATGAATAGACAATGGACATACTTCTAATGGTTTCTGGGTACCTTCCATTGGTGCATATACCTACAAGGTGAAGTGAACGTAAAAGAATGCCCCATTATTGGTACATTTGCGAGATTTACTCGACATATTAGTCCCATTATTTAAAAACTTGGCTTATGGATGCGGGATATATTGGTGGCTCTGTACTATCCTCCCCTTCTTCACAGGAAGACAGACAGGAAATCAATAGAGGTCATCGCCATTCGTCAGGATGCGGCAGAATCTGACCCGCTACCTACTTTTTACCGGACTTCATGTTAGCCTTATGTGTGTTCCAGTTATGCCAGGCTTTGACGCTAATGCTAATCCATTTTTCGTTGCAGCACCATCGAAGTGCCTAGAGTTGTGTGGCCAGATTATATAAGTTTGTGGATATTTTTATGACTGTTAGTTGACGTAATTTGATTTTTTTTTAAGATTTGGAAGCGCCAACAAATAGCTAATAAAGATGGTATGTTAAACCAATGCATTTACTGACAATGCCCATAGGCGTAGGAACAGGGGGGGCCGGGGGGGCCATGGCCCCCCCACTTTTTAGCCATTTTTTAAAGTAAAATCTTTATTTTTTATTTAAATACAAAACTAAGAGCAGGAAATGATTCAGCAAGGTGAGATGAGCACAAAACTGCAAAGAATTTCTTCATAGGGGTATTGGGGCTCCCACAAAGTGACATTGAAGTTTCGCTGGCCCCCCACTTTTCGTGAGGTTCCTACGTCCATGACAATGCCTATCATATTAATAGTGCACTGCAGAGAGTCCCTCTTTTGAGGCCTCGTAATTCGAATCGCCTAACAATCGTGCCGGCCAGGGCACATCAACATTCAGCAAACACTCCGGCCCTCACCATTCACCACCTATCCGTATATTTATTTTGGGAGCTCGACGACGACGGCAGGTGCTGTTTCCAGTCTCAATGAGTGCCAGACGACAGCTACAGGTGAACTCGCCGTTTGATCTGTCATCAGATCCTTTGGCAGCGGCGGCCCACTTTACTGCGCTTCCTAAGTCACCGCTCAAAGAAAGTGCTGAAAGGGGGGGGGGGTGAAGGTCACACAGGAACGGCATGGAGAAATGGGGAATGTTGCGCCGCGCCTTACAGGCGCGTAACCACGAGTCTGAAGTTACTGGGGACCACATGGAAGGCCGCGAAGACCAAATATAATATTTCAGGATCAGCCTTCGCCCGAGTGTGTGGGGGGAGATGGTGGGGGGCGTTTTTGGCCACACCTGCCATTTTTTTTTTTGTTGCGCGTGTAAGCACAACCGCGGCGCGCACCGACACAGGTAAACATGACACACTGAACCGGAAAATTGCACCTGTGACCCCTTCTATGCCTCTGAGATCATCTCAGGTCATGAAATATCTCCAACAGTTTTTTACCATTACTTTAGGTAGAAACATGTTAGAGCGCAAACACCATGGATGTGTTCAACTCAACAATACCAATCGCATGACATGCAACATGACTTTTTCCTTCCATGCGTCTCGACGAGACCAACGCGATGCCGGTAAAATCAGCGCCATGCTATTTTTGAGTCAAGAGTTATGATACAAAAACCTTTCCCGCAAAACGCCAACCTGGAAGCTAAACCGTTGACCTTAGGTCAAAACTGAGAACATTGCTCAGAATGGTCTTTGAAAAAGCTATCGAATGCGCTTTCCCGCAGCACTGCAGCTCTATTGGTTCCTGACGTATGCGCCAATTTGTGAAAAGTTGTCAAAATTGGGAATAAAAGTTTGTGAAAATTTTACCTTTGGTGACCTCCAGTGACCTGAGCGATGACTTGATCAAAAATGACATAGATAATTCTGAAAGATACTGTAGCGAGCTATCTGCTGCTTCTTACCGCGTCTTTCTAGCTTGCTAAGGTAATCTGGTGTGGCCAAAAAGCCCCCCCCCCCCCCCCACCATGGCTAAGTTGGTTGAGAGGCCCACCCGGGCGCTGGCTAAACAAAACATCCAGTTTTGTTTTCCGTTGACTACATACGAGGTGTGGCTAAAAAGAAACCGGACTGCTCGTGCTGGCCATAAAGTAGGGGGCCCGAAAACTAGTGAGACACTTGACATTAATCTTTATCATATTGTCGTGATGTGTGCCATACGGCACCTCGATATCGCTATTATTCTCCTTTCCACAGATCTTTGTTTTATTGATGACGCTGACGCTGGTCACTCCGGTCTGGATGTCCTCGACTGATTCAAAATGGGTTTTCTTGACGACGTTTTTCATTTCAGGGAACAGCTAAAAGTCACAGGGAGGGAGGTTTGTCAAATAAGAGGGTGCTTGAGCACCACAACCTGCTTTTCGGCAAAGAACTGCTGGACGCTAATGGCAGAATGCGCGAGTGCGTTGTCGTGATGGAGCACCCAGTTCTTGACTTCCCAGAAACTCCACTTGGAGCGCCTGACTCGTGAAATGAGGCGTCCCAGGTCTTCCTTGTAGAAGTGCTGGTCGACTGTGGTACACCCCCAGCACGAGCTGGCGGTGAGCGAATCCCCTATGATCGAAAAAGACGATCAATGTCATCTCCTCCCTCGACTTTGACATGCGCGCGGACGTTGATGGACCTCCAGAGTCCCAGACCTTGGGGTCATCACCGACATCCTCACGACCAGTGCAGTGTTGAACCTCGTATGCCATTCAAACACTTGCATGTGACACATGACTTGCTCCCCATTAACAGCCTTGAACAGATTCAGCGTCTCTGTTGGACTTTTCTCCAGTCTGGCAAGGAACCTGATGTTTCCTCTTTTTTCGAAGTTCATTGCAGAAGCCTGACGATGACAAGGCCGCCGAACATCGATAAAACAAAGAGCTGTGGAAAGGAGAATAATAGCGATATCGAGATGCCGTTTGGCACACATCACGACAATATGCTAAAGATTAATGTCAAGTGTCTCGGTAGTCTTCGGGTCCCCTAGTTTATGGCCAGGACGAGCAGTCCGGTTTCTTTTTAGCCACACCTCGTATTACTCTTCACGTCGATTTAGAGACAATATTTGGCTATTCAAGCAAATTGAGGTCGTCGGTTTTACTGGGGACGGTCCCCAGTAACCCAAAAGTTACTGGGGACCGGTCCCCAGTGTCCACAGTGGTGGTTACGCGCCTGGCGCCTTATTGGCAATTAGCATATCATCCACTCTTCCGTCAGTCATCCTCGATATTGGCGAAAATAGCGAAATGCTTTATTCGTTGAAACTGCAGCTAAACTGTGCAATAAACTGTTATCTACTAAAGGGACATACAGGAAAAACTGGTATTGAGATAGTAAACGAGTTGAAGACCCAACAACTAACTTTTTTGTCCCTTTATTTTTGCTCTGTCCCTTTGTGCTTATCAGCTTTCAAAAATGTATGCATGCATAGTGCATACTTTCGTTTCGTTTGTCTCGTTATCTAGCCAAAGAAAACCAGCTAAAGCAATCAAACTAAAGCTTAAGTCATCTGAATGTGCCCATCGCTCACTGTCAAGCTCTGGATGCCAAGCAAATTAGCCGCAATTTGGGTCGCCCGTTATAATTCCAGCGCCAGAATGGCAGGGCGTCATGCTCAGAAGTCAGAACTGCAGAACGGCAGAACAGAACGCGAACAGGTTCGCCTTCCCCGCTCCCCGCGCCACATCCGCTGGGCTCCAGCAGCCGACGGCTGGCGAATTCCACCGCCTCGTCTGGAGAACCAAGGCCGGTCCAGAATAGCTGCGCCCCACGTCGCAGCCCCGGCCGGCCCCCGGCGCAGCCGGACTGCGTCAAAGGTGACCGGGCCCCGGCCCCTGGCGCAGCTGAGGGCACGGCCAAAACGACACCGCCCCGCGATGGCGAGGATGTCGGGTGTTGGTGGTGATATGATGCGGTGTTATGACAGCGAAGACCGGATGTTGACTTGCAATGATCGTTAGATCTGTGAGCAGCGAGGTTTATTGGCGGTAGAAGGGGTGAAGTTGCCATGCTTGGTCTCCTCTGTAAGTCCTGCACCTGTTCGTCGTTGGCACCGCGCCTGTCGCGCCGCGTACCTCAAGTTCTCCTAAGGTCGGTCGGGGTCAAGGTTTCCGAGGTAGGGCTGAGATTCCGCGGGGACAAGTGGACTGGTGTTCTCCTGGCGAAGTGTTGTTGACGCAGGGCAGGTGTTGGAATGCGCAACTGGTGTAGTAACTATGTCAGGTAACAAGCGAATCTGATCACTGCTGATAGATAAGACCTCACCAGCCGGTCGACAAATTCACGGCAAGCCCACGTCATTCGCCAGTCGACATGGCAACGTCCTGGATCGCCTGGCACATGCCATGGTACGCCCGGCGCCGCCGATCTGACCCTAATTGTGGCCGCCACTCTGGAGTACGTCCCTGGAGCGGTGCCGAACAGGCCATCACTCTCCCGGGGTCTGTCGGCCGCGCCGTCGGTGACAAACCGTGCAGCAGCGGGGCCCGATCCAGCGCCGACGGCCCCGCCGCTCTAATCTCTGATGGGCGCGCCTGCAGCTGGCACGGCCCTGACAGGACGACAGCCGACTAACGGGCCGCTGATCGCAGCCAAAGTCAACAGGGGCCCGTTCATCCGATAGGTATTCGCCGAGTCTCCGTAAACAAACCTGGGCTGCTCAGGAAGAATCCGCCGCTAGGGTGCCCGTATCGGGTCTCTCCAGAATGATCTTGAATAATGGCTATTATTTCTTAGCTGACAAATGCCGAGCAGAAATGTGGCTGTAGATGCATACCTAGATGAGCGAGCTCTTCCGGCTGATGAGCTAAAAGGGTGGACTTCTATCTGATGCCAAGTGCCTATTCCTCCTGCCAAGACTACTTTTCCGATGGATATTTTGGCGCTGTCGCGATTCTGGTCTGCCATGTGTAGTGTTTTTGTATTCTGGTTGTATAGTTGAACACATTCTTCAGGTTGTCAAAAGCGCCAACATTCTACGCATTTATTTTTCAACAACTAGGAATATAGTTGATGTCAAGATGCAATATTCTTAACAACCATCGATCACCTGACATGGGATCCACATATATTGTATTTTTGGAGCAAAAATATATGGAAGTATATGTTTCAAAAACATAGTAGGTACATTTAACTTCTGTACTTTGAAGGGATCTAACTGAGTAATTTGAAGCAGTATTCATCATACTGATTATGATGTGTAGGATTAGGTATACAAACACGTACAAAAACGCGAACAAGATACATAGTTCCCAAACAACATGCTTTCTACACAAATACGTGTAAAGCTGGCCTACTCACTCTGCAGACACTACGTCTGCAGTACATATAAAACATTACCACTCAGCCATACTCCGGCCCAGCTCCGGGACAAACCGCTGGAGGGGCGCGCGGCGGCGGTCCGCGCTCGCGCCCAGCGCCCGGGCGCCGGCATACGCACCAGTCCGGCGACTGGCGCCGCCGGCACGTGTGCATTGATGGAGGGGTGGGGGGAGGGGAGGGGCCGGGTGGTGCAGCCCGCCTCCGGTCGGCGGCGGCGGGGAGGAGCGGGTGCGCGGCGTGCGGCGCCCCCGGCCGGCGGCGGGCGCCGCGGGGCGCCGGCGGGCGTCCTCCGGGTGTACTCGGGCGGCGGGCTCCGGCGGCGGCCGGCCGTCAGGTGTCGGTCACCGGGCCGGACGGGGGCGCGGTCGGCCGGCCGCACCACCTGAAACACACGCCGGGACCGGTGCAATCAGAAAATGAAACCTTAGTAAACTGTGGAATCCATCAGTCTTTTTCCGTGAATCCCGAATTTCCCTCCTGCTTTCTCCCTCCTCCCTTTCTTCCCTTTCTTAACAAATCTTTCATGGCTCATGATGGGTGATATCGCTAGAATATTTGGCATCATGGATGAGTCACCAGTTCCCAAGCCTTAACCTGCGCCCCACTGGGGGGGGGGGGGGGCTATTCATAGCCCCCCTCCCGTTTTTCTGCAATAACTTATAAACCGCTTGACGTATCGACGCCAAACTTTCCGTACCTTCGGCTGCATCAATTTGACACCTTGTGTCAAAATTTGAGCTTCGTACCTACCATAGGTCGGCCGGAAATGACGTCAGAGTGACGTCATGTTCGGCCGATTTCGACGCAAAGCATTGAACCACGGCAATCGCTCCCAAGAGCTCAGTTTTTAAGCTAGATCCAATTTCTTTGCATGAGAGGACTCAGAATAGACTGCGCTATCAAACTGCTATCTCGAATTTTCGAAATTTTGAAAATTTCGAAAATTTAATATAATAAAATTCAAAATTTTTATTTTTGCATTTTTTCAAACAGTTTTTGTATTTTCGAAAAACCGGATTATAAGTGATAGAACGCATTATTATGACTAACTCTAGCAAGCTTAAGCTAAATATCTTAAAAAAATGGCCAAGTTATACGCATTATTGCAAAAATTCACAATTATTAATTTTTCAAATAAATTTTCAGCACGTATTTGACATCGCACGCCAATATAAATAGCACCATCGTGTTCCTGAGCTCAAACTGCATTCAATAGACACCTTTTTTGTTGAAAAATTTTAACTTCAAAATTTGACCTTTTTTGACCTGAAAGTGACCTGACCTAAGCTAAATTTGACTCAAAATGACCTCGAATGACACAGACGACATCAAATTCGAAATTTTTGGCCTAAATGGACCATAAAATATGTGTCACGTGACCGACGCATGATATAATATTTTCGTGACCTGTGATGTCCTGACCTTGACCTGAAAATCAAAGTACAAGTTTGGTACCCTCAGGGTATCTAGAGCATCTGTTCACGAGTGTGTGAACCAAAAATGAGCCTGATCTGACTTGTAAGACGGCGGCCAGAGTCCAAAACGTGAACAAGCCAAAATGCTAATAATTTTTACTTTGACCTGACCTGTGACGTCATCGGTGACCTCGAGGTCAATGAAATTAGGTTTCGCTCGACAGTTTTTCCGGGGCTATCAGACGCCGTTTGAATTTTGACGATCGGCCCAGTAGTTTCGGAGTTAGGAGGGGGGGGGGGGGCTATGAATAGCCCCCCCCCCCCCCCAGTAGGGCGTGTTATACGCAGACCCCAGTGGGGCGCGGGTTAACTGATTTGAATATATTTGGTATGGGCCTAAAAGTCCCTAGTCGTCAAAAACAATTGACCTATATCCCGCATCTCATCTCTTTTCTTGGACATTCATAATCGTTTAAATTAATTCCGCGTCGTTACGTCTTCATTAGATGTCCTTGACCCGAGGCGAAGGTTCATGTTTTAGCAAACTGTTGATTGGGTTCCCAGTTGCAAAGTTCCCTGCCATTCGGCAACCATGGGTGATTAGTGAGGCAATCGACAGTTTTCCTTGGCTCTCGTTCCATCTCACCTCACCCACTCACGAGATCGGGGCTGATTTATGTCGATCTCGTCATCCACCATTCGTGAGCGGCATGGGATAATCAATGGCGTAACCCTGTCCGTTATCATTGCCCGGTGATTTAGTGGGGCACCTGGCGATGTCGTGGTGATGTGTGGATGGGCCGGGATAAACTGAACAGTGATTGATTCCGACGGCTGTGTGGCCCGCCCCGTGACGTGCACCTCATGAACTTTGTGGGCGAGTCAACAGAGCGTGACAAATGGCTATTAGAAGGTTCGGCAATGTACGATAAAACACGAGCTTGTTATGAATTTTGGAGAACAATTATTGTTTTGTGCAATGGATTTTTTGTATGTTTTTCAGTAGAAAATGGTGATTTTTCAATAATACGCTGGTCCGAAGCCCTGCGTAAATGTGCTATTTATTCCAATTCAAGTAGCTGTTTTTAGCTCGGCTGATGTGGCTGCGAGCGGGCGTTAAGCTTAACATTAATTAACGCATTTCCGTGCCAATTAAGCATTTTTGACAGCGGCGTCACGGCACGGGGAAGTGACACGGCGCAGGCGGCAGCGCGGCGGACGGAGGCAGGGGAAGTTGCATCAGATGACACTTGACAGCCGTCGTCACCGGCGGCGGGCTGAGTGAAACATTAGCCGCAGGTGGGCCGCCGGCCGCGCCAGGCGCATCGGGCCGCCGGTATTTCGGGTGGAGCGGTGACACCTCGGCCGCCGCCGTCCCCGCCCGTATTAATTGCTTTCCGTCTGATGCCGAGTCGTGCCAAAGCGCCGCGGATGTGCCGGCCACTCTGACAGATGGTCAACAGAGATCTGAGGTGCTACGCAATTTATGAAATACTTTGAATCGAGGCCAACGGGCCCATTCCGAGTGCAATGACGTTTGCCTTTGAAGCGCGTCATTCTGACTTGAGGGACGGAGGGCCTGGTGATTTATTATCCTGGGTGAATATTATAGGCTTATATATTAGCCCCGGAAGTCTAGGCCCGAGTTGTTTTCTCGTTGGATGGGACAAAGTATTGTCCTTGGTGTGGTTCCAACAATGGGAGAACGGAGAAGAACGTGTTGTGGTTTCTGGAACCACAACACGACTTAGTTGCTGTGAGCCAACCGAAATGCCAAGGGGGTGTGGCGAGGCAGAAGGCGACGACCGATTGTGAGACGTGAGGAAGAACTTATGTCAATTTCTGAAGGTGTCGCCACTACTGCTTGGCTTCAAATTAAATTGTAATATGTGAGATCACAAATTAACGACAAAGCCCAATGGTTCAAGAATAGAGGTGGCAAAATGTGGACCCGAGGACCCGGTCCAAAGAACCAGTCTGGACCCATATGGGTCCAGACCGGTTCCTAGAAATTTTCTGACGAGTCCAACCGGGTCCTACCATAAACCATACATCTTGCACACTACACATGATTGCAAAATATAAAGTGAATGGAAAGAAAACATTTGCTCGTGTGCCTATGTTTCCTTGGACACTCTAGCTTACTAGTATTGCCAGTGGGAAAAAGGTGTTTTACCTGATGCAACTAATGATGCATACAAATAGTTTGTATTATTTGACTTTTGGGGAACGGGTCCCACTGGCTTCGATTCCAACTTAGACCGGTTAGACTTAGACGAAAATGATCGACGTGAATACGGCCCCGGGGGCCGTATTCACGTCGATCATTTTCGTAAGAATTTTCTTAAGTTTGACCTACTTCTTTAGTATTTTTTTTATTCACGTGAACTCCGTCGATAAAAACTTAGGAAGTGTCGACGTGAATACCAAATTATACTTAAGAAAGAAATTTGACTTACGAAGTCGACGTGAATACGGCCCCGGGTCCGACAACTTCCAGAAATGTCCAGTCGGGCTTGGTTCGAGTCTGGTTCCCAAAATTTTCACCTTTTGCCACCTCTATTCAAGAATGTGTGATGTGGGATAAGTAGTTGGCTGCAGGCTGATTGATTCGTATGATACCATTGGCGGCTTGTGTCTGCCATCCTTGGCACAGCTGCCTGGCAGGTAGGCAGCCCGCATGGCACGGGTAATGTTCGTATTGGCACGGTCGGTACAGGAGCAGCTCCGTTATCCGTCGTAGCGATACGTCAGCCTCCGCTTCACAGTGTCATAAGACAAATAGTTGCATTGGATACGCTTAGCCTTTTGATTGACGAATGATGCAAATAGAAATCGAGCTAAGTGATTTACCGCGGTCCTCGACCTAATTCAAATCAACTACCTATAAACAAACGGCTTAGAATGCTTAAATCATGTCTTACAACTTCAAAGTTTCCTATTTGTGCCTTAGGTGAACCCCCCCCCGTCCTCCTCAAACACAAACACCTACATTATGCTTCACGTCGCCGATCAGACTTCTGCCCCATGCCAACTTTTAACTTCAAATCCTGTAAGTGCTAAAAATGGAAAGTTCATGAGTATGTAGCCCCACTTAGCTGCACTGAGTTACATGAAGTGATTATCGTTTCATGATAATCAGTGATGAAAAGTCTATGTCAAGTATCTGCTAACTGCCCACTGGGCAATTTGCGATTGCTGGCAAAAGGTGATTTGTTGAAGGCTTTTCGTACTTGCATGAATTATTACTAATCCCCTGCCAAATCTGGTGTAAAACCGAACTCACTTCGCTTTATAATGGAGAAGAAAAACTACGGTATCAGATTATAGGGACTCAACCGCCTCAACGTCTAGTTTATCAATTTCCTTAGAGGCCAATAAATCATTTGATGCTGTCATAATCGAAATAACATTTCTAGTGATCGTCTAGGTCATGATGTTAGGAACATAACTAAAACGTATGAGAAGCCTGAGAAGCCTCAAAACAACTAAAATATCTCAGATGATTTAGAATCTGACCTCAGATGATGAGGTGACCTTAAGCAAAATTTAGTGACCTCCAGTTGACCCTGAAGCATTGACCTTGGAACCTAACCTCACTATTCATAAAGAGTTGTCATTTAAGCAAGCGCTCTTTTCGAATCTCAGCCCCGTCTTGCAAGGATGTGCTTACATTTAATATCACTAAACTGAACAACTCATCTAATAATGGGACGGATAAAAAATTGGTATATCATTTGGGTCGACCCAGGGCGACCGACCTGACCTTTTTTTGTGACCTGACATTGCGGAAACGTGACAGCGCACGAGATACATGACATAAGCTTTCAGGTTGGACAGTAGACACAAAACTGCATTGGGCTTAAACATTATTTTATCGCTTGAAAAAAAAAATGGTGCATTGCCTCCCGACGGAATGGTGCAGTTTCTCCTTCGCCTTTTGGAAACACTTGGCACGTACGTCTGGGACTCTTGTGCGCATAGTTTCACGCAGCACGTGATTACTCCTGTCAGCTCTGGGAGTTGACAGAGCCCGGAGACTTCAACTCAGACCATGGCCCTAGCCGACTCAAGTGCAACAGGTGGTCAGACTGCATACGCGTTTGAGTTAATTTTCCTCGGTCTAAGTTAACGGCGCAACGGCGCAACTAGAGATGGCTGGAGACCGTCGGTTTGAACAGGTTCATTACTTGCCGAAACTAACACTGCTTCCAATCAATCAACTACTTCGTTGGAAAATTGAAGCTGGTTCGCTTATTGAAATCGGTTTCCCTCTGAGTATACGACTTGAGAACTAGAGAACCAACTCTGACCCAGCTCCAGGGCCCGAGACCGTAATGGAGCAGACGATCGGAACGGACGGTCCAGCACATTTACTGCTCGTCAGAAGCATTCGCGCGGTAGAACTTGATCGCCTTGGCACCTGTCGAACCGAGACGACACAAGAGGAGACTGCCTGTCTCAGCAGAGGATGAGGCTGCACTTCACCAGGGACGGCACCGTTACATCAGTCGCCAGTACTCACCTGTGTCCATCGACGCGTCTTCGCGCGCCAGCCTGGATGGCATCATCAGTAGATGACGTTGTAGAGCACGTAGATGAATAGCAGGAACGCCACCAAGATGCCGTAGGTGCCCAGCAGGTCCTTGCCCTCGATGTTGGCGCGGATCTCGTCCTTTTTGTCGGCCATGTTGTGGCGGTGGCGGCAGCGGGCGTGTCGCGGAGCGGCGCTCTGGGACGGCTGTGCGACCGCGCGACTGGACGCAGACTCGCCGCCGGCCGGCTACTGCGCAGACTCGCCGCCCGACGACGGCGGCGGCGGCGGCTCCAGTGTAGTGGCTCCAGCGACGGTTTGGCATCGGGCTCGATCACTTCACCGCCCGCCGGCAGGGCCGGGGTGTTGTCTTACATTTGGCACGCGCGCAACTGTTCGCGTCCGCAGAGGCGGCTAATTCGAGCGTTCGGAGACAGCTCTGCCCGGGCGTGTTTGTGCAGCCACCAGACGACCCGACACGCTGACCGAGGCCGGCGGACGATGGCGTGTGAGTTGGGGGTCACTGACGGATGTATGTGCGGCGCGTCTAGTGCCTGCTGAGCACGCCGTATCTCGGATAGATGGAATAGTTTGTCCGTTTGATGGGAATACCTTGACAGCGATGTGTGAAAATGTGCATGCCTTTCGCATTTCAAACGCATGTAGGTAGACGGCTGAGACACTTTTCCATGATACAAGACACCATGAAGTAATTATAATTGTTAAAAAAACTTGGAATAATTTTAGTTTATCCTTATTTGTTAATTGCACCTGCCGGCAACTGAGTTTCATTGTAGAGTGAGGTATACATGTTTAACCCGCGCCGTACTTGAGGGTGTTTTACGCCCCCCCCCCTCAGGTTTTTTTGCGAATATTTCAAAAACGACGGCGCGCAGCGCACAATTTTTATTTGACACCTGATCATACATCTTTTCCGCACATGTTGTGAAAATTTGAGACCCAGGTCAGGTCACCAGGTCACGTCAAGTGACCTTACCTCAGAAAAGGTTTAAAGGCTCGCTATGGCTACACCAAATGAACGATTACTTTGAAACTTTCAGCGATTGACAAGAGTAATAGTATGTATAAAACGTTTATCTCGGATTTCTTATATCTGTGACCTAAGGTCAGGTCAATTTTGCGACCTCTCCATTAGGTATAAGTCAGTGGGAGAAAATTGAAAAAACGCCTCTTTTGGACGAATGTCGTTCAAAACCCTCTCAATCATCTGTTCATACGTAAACATGACACAGTGAATCGGAAAAATGCACCTGTGACCCCTCTGTGTGCCCCTGAGGTCATCTCAGGTCATGAACGGTCACCAGCAGTTTTTTTTTGTTTGTTTTGTTTTTACTTTTGATGGCGACGTGCTAGAGCGGTGAAAACACGTCAGATGTGTTCAGCTCGACGATACGGATCAACTGATATGCAACATGACCCTTTCCGGTCAGGTCATGACCTTGACCTGAGGTCAAATTTTAAAAATGACCTTTAAAGGTCAACGTATAGTTTATTCGACGCGTCTCGACGAGAGGAACACGATGCTGGTACATGTTATGTCGTGGATCTCTTGTGTAAAAAGTTATTACTGAAAAATATTTTCGTGAAAACTGCTATTTTTGGAGTTTTTGCCCTCTGGAGGCTAAACTGTTGATCTGAGGTGAAATCTGAGAACAATATCCAGAAAGGTCTGTAAAAGAGCTATCAAATGCGCTTTTCCGCGGCGCTGCAGCTCTATTGGTTCCCGAATTAGCCGTTGGCAGTTTCCAAAATTGTTGAAATGAACTAAATTTGATCTTTGATGACCTCTGGATCTTTGAGCTGACCTAAATAATGACCGAAGTGTTTCCGGCATTATTTTTGATGCTCTTGCGATTGCCGCTTACCACGTGTCGCTACGTGGCCCAGGAGCCGAGTTAGAGGGGGGGGGGGACGTAAAACGCCCCCCAGCATGACACGGAAAACACAGGCCACCAGCACAGTGCGGGTTATACATACACTCAATACAGCTATGAACTTGAGAGAGGCTCTCCGCTTAAGACCAAGTGTGTTATAAATCCTTTTTGTACTTTCTAAGAGTGCAGAATATGGAAGGTGTGGCTCGGGGTAAAGATGAGCTCAGTGGATCGTTAATCGCTTACTGAAATTTAGAAAATTGGGCAAGTAGGTATACCTAACCCAACATTCGCGGAAACTTAATATCAGGAATTTTCAGAACTGTCCTGTGTCTGTTCTACTCATACTTAATTAGTGGTGTCAATTACGGAAAATCGGAATACCGATACCAAACCAAATACCAACAAAAACCGTAGGGAAATACCGAAACCAAACCAACTTGGGAAAATGAGGGAATTAACAACTTTATACCGATTTCTTAGCATCTTATACATTAGTGAGGGTTCATGATACCAACAAAATGCCAAACACATAACGATTGAAATACCAAATACCAAGTTGGTATCGGTTTGGTATCGGTATACCAAAAAGTCGGTATCTGATTGACATCTCTATACTTAATACACTGCTCAACCCGTTTTCTTTCCTTGTATGTTATTCTACAACAAATAATCCTTTTTTTTTGTCAAACACGGGCTAGATAAAGCAAAACAAATTGTGAGCAGTGACCAGATAAAGATTTCCTCGGGTTATGAGGCGATCGCAATCAAATTAACACCAAATTTACCCGAGAGGTACACGCAAAAGCTTCCCAGGGTAAGACATGATCGGGGAGAAGTCATGTTTGCAGATACTGGCACTCTTCACAAAAGCTGAGTAAGTGTACCAAACCGGTTAGAAATAAATTGTGAATCATTGCACAGTAAACAGAATCCTTCGACCTAACAAATGGCCCACTGCTTTATGTGACCGGAACAATAGGAACAATAGCAGCTCATGATGTCGTCTCTGTCCATGGTTCAAAGACGAGTCCTTCCCGATACTGCAAGCGCCCACAAGAAGCATTGCATCACCGCCAGCACTGCCAAGCAGCGGCTGTCGCGGAATTCCCCGTTACTGAGCGGGTAGTTCACGGCACCGGCCGGATGCTGACGCCAATGACCGGCCGCTGCGGCGGTCCCGTGAGCTGGCGTCGCTCCGCGCCTTACGTGATTCCGTCTGGCCGTGTGTCGCTGGGCGGGGTCGTCAGCGCCCGGGGCGGCGGCCGATGACAGGTCGTCGGCGGCCGAATGGCGGCCGCGATTAGCCGCGGCGGCCAACCATCACAGCGCGCCGGGCCGGGCCTGAGTTAGGGGCGGTGCTGGCCGACCACGCCGCTGGAACGGCCCCTGACGGCGCATTGGACGGCCGCCGTCCGGGTCTGGGCGACTGACCAGAATAGACGGCCGTCAGGTCAGCGGCCGACCCGCCGCCGGGCGAGCGGTTCCAGGCCGGCGGCGACACCCGGCGAGCCGTCACCGCACGTGACCGGGGCCGGCGCGGCGCGGACCGGCCCCTGCAGCCGGCCAGGGACGGGCGCAGCGGCTATGGAACAGACGTCAGGCCGGTCATTTCGGGTCCGAGCCGTCCCTGCGCCAAGAGCCCCGCTGCTCCAGATGATCAAAGGCCCGGACCAAAAGTGGGCGCCGCGCCAAAGAATACCGTAACTCCACCTTATGTCTGCGATGATTCAATCATATATGAAATGTTAATTATTTATATCAAAAAATGAAATGATGGTGCATAGTTCACGACTAATAAACAACAGCAATGTTGAATATTTGGCTCAAGGCTGTCTTTTCGACAGGGATTCAGTCTTTATTTTCATCTCAAAGTGGGACGAATTTCAGATGAATCAGTTAAATCCCAATGCATAAAAGTGCTGAACGTTTCGTCTAATCAAGTTGGGGCGATGCCACCTGCGCTAGTGATATTCGCCGATGAAAATGGTAACTTATCTGGAATAGGCATTTGTGTTGATCAAATCCTTGCGGTCCGGTCTTTACATTTATATTCTTATGTCCATGCTCCAATAACGCTTGGTGAATCATCCTTTACACAAATGACACTTGAGCCGTACATAATGCACCGAAATCATAATATACCGAGTCTTTAGCGGCGTCTACCCGTGAAGCTTCCAACAAGCTTCGTCCTCAACCCATTTGGAGAGACACTCGTAAGAGCCTCAACGATACTTGGAGTACTGTAATCGAAGCCAGCAGCACGCACTTGTCTGTGCCGCACTGATGAGATTCCCCAGTATTTGGTGAAGCAGCCTCAAGTGGGCTTCAGGACCTTCCGATCAAATAGTCTCGAACGAACATCAGCGTCTGAAGTGGAGTGCACCGTCTTGAGCGGTTCTGATAAAGCGAATCCCGTTCATAAAGCGGCGTTTGACGATGATCCCGCCTAACGTGCTCAGAGACTTCCGACGAAGCGGCTCCTGACCATCTCAGCGTCGTCTGACAAAGCAACTTGCTGGACGATCTCAGCGTCGTCTGACGAAGCGGATCTGGACGGGAGGGTCGGGCATTAGCAGCGTCTCGTACAGCTGCCTCGGCGGCTGCCGGTGTCCGTCAGCCGGAAGCAGCTCGAACCGCTGCAGAAGACGCACCAGCGCCAGACAAAAGTCCTGCTCCGCGAACCGACGGCCTGAGGGATAAAAAGGAAGGTCGTTGAACTTTTGCAACAAACTGAGAAGGGTCAAAAAGGAAGACGACGAAGCTTTGATCTCAAGCTTTGTTAGAAACATCCGCCGGGCTTGGAAAGAAATTGAAATCGTTCCAATTTCACATTCCTCTCATGTTGGTTGATTCCTTTCTTTGCTACAAACATAATCAAACCCTACCAATGTTTATTTGTGTGAAATAAACTGAGGTGGGATGACGAAATCACTTAACCCGCGACAGCCCTTCCACCACGCTATGGTGACCCACCGGCGCACATCCTGGTGCCGTGTCCGAACGGTATGTGCAGGTACGGGTCGATCTGTTGCCGGTTCTGCCTGAGCCACCGCTCCGGCCGGAAGGTGGTCGGCTCGGGAAAACTGTCCTCCGATCGCAGCTGCACCCACTGGTTCAGGTCCACGTGCGTCTGTCGCGGGGCGGGGGCAACTTTCAGCAAATGGTTGATGCTTTATGGAGTCATGCTCATTGCTCATTGCTCTTTGCTCATTGCTCAATGCTCAATGCTCATGGTTCATGGCTCCTAATTCGTTATAAACTGACTGACACACAGTTCTTCCTAAAAACAGTGAAATAAAATATATAGCCCATTCGATAAGACCTGGTTGACAAACAATCCACAGCTTACAGGCAACACGGAGACAGGCTGGTAAATATTGCGACCTACCCCAGCCGGTATATGGTAACCGCCGAGCTCCATGTCCTTGTCCGTTATCCGTGATACTTCGGTGCCAATCGGGTACAGCCTGAAACGGAAATGCATTCCCAGTGCATTCACTGGTATTGGGTACTTTATTCTTGACACTGTGAACTTCAGCCATCTATGTTCTGATCAGATGATCAGAACATAGATGGCTCGAAATATTACATTAGCCGATCTCATTAAAGAAAATGTTTATCTTTTATGTGCAACTCGCATCAAATAGCATATCAAGCTACGATTCGGCTTGCGTCATTTGCAATTCATTTAGACTCCCTCTTTTTACATCAGAACCAATATACACTCAGAACACTGATCGTGGTGTCACGACTACTTTTTCTCTTGGCACAGGAAGTTAACAGTCTCTAGTTATGCTTAAAGAGTGCAGACGTTAACGCCTCCACATCCTTCCGCGCGTTTTAATAGCCCTACTCACTCAGCCAAAAACAAACAGCGTGTAGGCTTTCACGACCACTTTGAAGCACCCACCTTAGCGTCTCCTTGAGTACGGCTTTCATGAACGGAATGTTGTTGACGACCTCGGCGGTGACCGGCTGCTGGCTGCCCTCTGGAAGTGCCGAGCGGATCTCGTGGTAGAGGGTGTGCTGGGCCTCCGGGGTGTTGGCCAGACACCACAGGGCCATCAGCAGCGCCGGCACCGTCTGTCAGAACACAACACATGTGATCATCAGCATACATCAGACGGACACTGCAGAACCATCAGCAGCGCTGGCACTGTCTGTCAGCAGTCAGCAGAGAATATAAATCCTCAGGAGAGAACATAGACAGAGACCACAGAGCCATCAGCAGGACTGACACCGTGTGCCAGCAGTCAGCACACATACAGCTCATGGCATCCTGCATGCTCGCCATTCAGCCATTCAATTTACGAGACATGTTTTGAAATAAATTATACTACTATAAATTGTCTGTCATTGTTTCAAACTGCGACCGATAACGCCATACATTTTATACGTACGATTCATTACCATTCTTTTGACTAATCTGGCAACAAATCTGGCAAGTTGGTCATAAAATACTGAATATTCAGCCAGCCAATTCAGAGTCACCAACCACTCGTTCGTGTAGCCCGTGACAGGAACTAAATATAAACGTTTATCACGTACCGTGGACAGGCCGTCGTTGAACATTGAGAACGCAATGATAAGCGTGTCATCCTCTGAGACATTCGGCAAAGCCAGCATGAAACTGAGGAACCTGTACTGGCCTTCTTCCAGACGCCCACGACTGACGAGACTTTCCACTTCCTTGATGGTGTCGTTGAACAGATTCAAAGTAAAACTGTAAATAGGCAGAAAGGTCACCAACCCCGTCAGTTTAACGAAACAAAGCATGCAGTGATGATATTTGCATAGGAATAATTGTGGAATGTCCATGAGGACAGCGCCAAACGTTCTGACAAGGTGTCGTTTGGCTTTCGAAAACAGCAGAAATTTTGAGAACTTAGTGTAAAAACGGGAACCGGGAACGATTGACTGTTGTGTGTGCATCAGCGGCTTCACCTAAGTTGTTTGGTAGAAACACTTTGTTATGCATGCTTCGGATGTTATCTCTTTACTTTGGCCGATGTGTTGCTCCCAAACGTAATTGGGAAATGTTGGACAGCTAATTAAACAGTTACTCTCAACTCAGCCATCGAAGCGGCAACCTTCACCAGTGACATCTAGTCCTGTCGTGCCCGTGCTTACGTGAATAGGACCAGTCCGTGACTGACAGAATGTTGGAATTCCACCTTGGGTCTAACAGCTCGGTCGTTTACAGTTTATTGCGTCTCTGATTTGACCGTGCTTCCTATGACCAACCCTAGTTACATGTGCTTGATTGTGCAATGCAGCTGGTTGTTGATGACATTCTCTGGGCATCATTAACCTTGGCTATCGCTGGCTGACTGTACTTACCTGGTAAGACAGTTCTCCGCGGCCACCAGCCGTCTCCAGCTGGGAGTGCTGATGTATTTGTACAGGGGCAGAGAGGAGAACTTGAGCTGTGCCGAGGCGCGCATCACCCTCCGGTTGGCGGCGATCAGCTCTTCGGCTCGTCGCTCGGCGTCCCCGCCGGCCAGAGCGCCCAGCGGCCGCTCGGCGCAGACCATACTTGCCGCTGCCGGCGGACAGAAGCGGGCGAATGTCAGGGGGATGAACAGGTCAATGTCAGGGTAATGATGCGGGGCGACCCGGAAGGCCAGGCCTTATCAGGTGCAGAGGTCGGGTTGAACGACCGTCAGAACGGGGTCGTTCTGAATATATATACCTATACACCTATGTATACGTATGCCCATCGGAATACAGTCAAGAGCATGTGGTCGCCGCCTCAGATCAGGCTTGTCGAATACCTATATTATATGCCGTGCGACGCCCGAGATTCCAGCTTCGTCAAACGCTTGATGTATGCTGTGCCGCATGACACCGTTTAGTACCTATGTAGTTCTAGTTTCAAGCAATAGATGGCTAGGCTACCATTCTGAACGCCTGATGCATGCTGTGCCGCATACTAGCACTTTGTAGTTGTAGTCTCGGCCAGCAGATGGCTATCCCGTCAAACGCCTGATAGATGCTGTGCCGCAAGATATTTTATAGTTCTAGCTTCAGCCAACAGATGGCTGTCCCGTTGAACGCCTAATACATGCTGTGCCGCATAGCACTTAGTAGTTCCAGTCTCGGCCAGCAGATGGCTCACCCGTCAAACGCCTGATAGATGCTGTGCCGCATGGCACAGTAGTTCTAGTTTCAGCCACCAGATGGCTCTCCAGTCAAATGCCTGATGCATGCTGTGCCGCAAGGCTCCCTGTTAAGTTCTCGCCCATTAAATGCTAAACGATTTACGGCGTTGTTTATTTTTAGCGAATTCCGATCGATTGATGACGGATGGTCAACCTGACTGCGACAACCATCTGTTGTGTGCCCAGACTAATAACAACAATAAACAATGGTTATCACGAACATATCACAATCTTGTCTCACGACTCCGGTCTGATACATATGTGCGGTCTACGTTACATGCATATTGCAGACTGCTATTCTTAAATCTCTTATCCTATAACTTAATTATCCATTGTGCTGGTGCCGCTCATTGTAATATCTATTGACTATTATCTTTAATTAAATCAGCTGAATGCACCCTTGTGAGTTGTGACACCCCACCGGCCTCACTCACACTCGAGCGCCCACTTGAAGACCAGCTGGGTGAGGTCGGTCAGCTGGCCGTCTGCCGTGACGTCACTGTCGACCCTGTGGGCCAGCGCCCGGGCAGCCGTGTCGGCCAGCGGCAGGAAGCAGCTCACCTCCCTGGGGCGCATCATGAGCTGCTGGACAGCACTGCGCAGCCGGTACCAGCGCTCACCGTTCCTGAGGTGGGGATGGGGGTGGTGGTGGTGGGGAGGGGGATTTGTCATCGGACGGTGGGCATCGATGTTGCAGTAAAAAATGGCAACAGTTATTGCATACATTGCATACAGTGGAGAGCACAGAGTCAAGGGTCCTCCCCACTCCCGTTTTGAGAAAATGAGGCTGACCGATCTATGTTATATGAACTTGTGTCCACACCAGCTCATGTAGCCCTCCGTACAACATACAATTATTTTAAGTATTTTCCTCATCCTGTTTTGATAATGCATGCTTAACTTTAAGATTAGTGACAGAATTAGCACGGTCTACTCACGAGTTGCCTAGGCCGGGACTCATGCCATTCTTCTCCCGATAGAGTCTAACGGCTTCCTGCAGTGGCGGCACGTGGGGGTATTTACCGTCCTTTTGGTGAACCTGCCTGGCCACAGGTCACGGAGGTCATCAGGTCATCCGGTTACACAATACACAGGTTATCAACTCACATGAGTACGCTATACGCACAAGGCTAAGATGGTGCGGCTGGAAAAGAAAATGGAATTTTATGTTATTGTTTTTGCCATTTGGTTCTGTATGAAGCTTCTATCTCGGGACCAGGGGTGGAGATCTGTCAAAATGTCAGGGGGGTCCAGGCCGGGCAGATGGAGGCGGGCTGGATGCAGTACCATTGACTTACATATAGCAGTAATTCGTTTTCAGGGGGGGTCCTGACCCCCCCCCCCGACCCCCCGAGATCTCCACCTCTGCTCGGGACGATTCATTGGCGCGATATAGGTACGGCTCAAAAAGTGAAACCAGTGAAAATAACGACTCACTTTGCCATATCCGAGTCAAACACATGTATGACTGTGTCAGGCCCAAAGTCTTCTCGAACCACGGGTCCATACTGGTGATACATGCTCTGCAGCACCTCGTGGTAACGTGCCATGTCATACCGACCTGAAACCAGGAGAATAGTAAGATTTGCACATGCTTTTAGACACAACTGCTCGAGCAGTGACCCTCCTACGTCAGTGTTTGTGTATTTTTTCAACAGTAGGTATGCTATGTCTGCTGCGCTCATCGAGTCTCGTCGACCGACCCCTCTGGTGTCGACAAATAAATACCATGTACATGTACCATGGTACATGTATTTATTTGTGGATCCATGCTGCAGTGTGGATCGTCCTGACTAGCGGATGGTTCTTATGTGGGTGGTAAATGGTAACAATCCAATCAACAAATTTACGCCAATAACACCGTTCATTCACTAGGTATAAATGCTGCGTTATATAATGCGCTGACGTATAACACTCGGTAATAAGACGTTTCGGGGTGTGTACCCACGGTGTGTAGCGTACGCACTGACCTGTCTTGTAGAGCCACAGTGAGCCGATGCCGGGCAGTCGGCGGGGCCCGGGGATGGCGCTGAACGGTAGCACGGCGGCGGCACGCTCCTCTGGGCTGGCGGCGGTGGCCGAGCCGCGGATCACCCTACAGCAGGCCGAGTCCCGACCCAGCAGCAGGGGCCGGCCGCGCGCCAGCACCTGCAGGCTCTGTGTGCAGTCAGACAGCGGACTTTTGCCAGGAATCGCTGCCGGATGTAACTTATAGGTATATGCTCAATGTCATTGTTAGAGCGATCAACTCCTATGATCAGACGGTTATGAAGTAGCCTATGATGCAGATCGTATCCTAAATAACAGAAGTCGCATCGCATAGCACCGGTGCGTTGGGTGGTCCATCCTATGAACAGACCACGCATATGGCAGTGGCAGTGCCACAAGGCCTTGTATCTTTCAATAATGATACACCATTCTGACGAGTTATGCTCGCCTAAGCAAGCACTAGGCAGCTTTGTTATTGTTCCGGCCAGGGACTGCACTCGCTACGTAAGCAGACCAGTGCAGTGTCCTCCGTCTCGGCCAGACTCCGACACGGACGTGGGCTCGATCGCACGGTGGTCGCTGACCGTCCCACAGACACCACCCGGCCGACCCGGGCATACACACTGCACGGTGCATGTCCCGATATTTGCGACCCACGTTCACCCAGCGGCCAGCATATACCGACTCATGGGAGCAGAGCCATCAATGACCAAATGCTTAACATTATTACGAAGCTTATAGACCAAATAAATAAGAAAAACGATGAATATATGTATTCTCAGGTCTGACTACCTACAGCTTTTAGGCCCGATTGTACGTGCTACGGATTTAGCTTTCCATAGTTTTATAACAATATTTATTGTGAACAACAACAACGGTGCCGATCACAACGAAATCACTTTGAAGACCGCCATTCTTTCGGAGCTGGAAAACTTCACATCTCACTCTCGAATACTTACCACTGAGCCTCCCGACATGGCGACTGCCGAGCCGAGTCTCCCACTCGCAGCACACCACGCTTCCGCGCCCCGAATGTGCACTTGAGTGTACACTGTGCAGCGAGCACTACCCGCGCCACAGCGTCGCGCGACCACCACTGAGGACCAGACACCCGGCGACACTGCGGACCCGACGCCCCTCGCCGAGACGGACGTACTCCAGTCGAGGGCGAGCCTTTCGTAAACACAACAGAAAACATACTCCCCGGTCGGCCAGCGCGCCACCCGGCAGACGTCACCGTCCAAAGGGCAACCAGCTGTCTGCCTGCTGACCAGCCCAAACGAGATCCACAACACGGCAGGCCGGTGCCGAGAACGGGGTAGCCCTTGAGCCAGTGCGTGGAATGTGGGAAACCCGTGTGGCCGATCCCCATTGATCTGTTTGAGCGAGAATACCGTTTTCATAGTCTGTTTTTATCTTGTTTACCAAAAAGCGGTGACCTGCCGTCTGTCAAGAATTTTCCTAGACAACGAGAACCGTGATTTTTTGCGTCGTTCAACCTCGTTTTCGCCGGCAAATGACGTTTTCTGTCAAGTTTTTTTTTTCGGTAAATGGGGCATTGGATATCTGATGTTCTGCACGAAAAAAAACTAAATGTATTATAAATAGTGGTAATCTGGTAGTTCTGTTTCGATATTGTCTCATTTTTCTTGGATGTCCCTCACCGGTCTTCTTCACTGTATGGTCTATGAATGTTATCAACAGCAGAGCTCATATTTTTCCGAACACCGATCAGTGTGGCCAAATTGGTGATGTTGCGGGGAAAGTCACCCCCAATGAAAAGCATAATGACATCCTCAGAAATTTTAAAATTACATCATCACGACGTTTTTGTCGTGAAAGCATACCTAGTGTAGGAATAAAGACTAAAAATGTTCCTATGTACGATTCGCACCGTCATACTCGTACTGTCGCGCTTACAATGCCGTTTTTTTACATCTTTAATGACAATATTTGGAGTTTTTTTTTTTTACTTTCCACCAGAACTTGACGTCAGGTATAGTTTTTTTCCACATTATCTGTAAAAACTGCACCTAAAATGAGGCTGAAGACGAGTTTTTTGAAAATAGTGACATCCTCGTACGACTTTTTTATACATCCTCCCCCTAACGCTAAACCAATTTGGTCACACTGACACCGATAAGTAGCAGTCCCAACAGTGCCGCGCGGCATCATCGAAAACAACTCAAGTCGCTGAGTGTGGTAATTATTATTGACCAGTTGACATGTCAGCACAAGCGTTAATGAAACACAAAGACAAGTAGGTGTGAATCACGGGCAGACCACCGATCGGTCGGCCGGTCGGCGGTGGACGGACGGACGCGGGCCGCCGGACACTAGCAGTGACCGCGGTCGTCCACCCGTTTGCGCGGCGCCGCCTTGATGATATCGTCCACACGGAGGATCATCTCGGCGGCCTCGGAGGCGGAGGCCACCATCTGCTGTTTGACCATGAACGACTCGGTGATGCCGAGCTCCTCCATGTTGCCGACAATGCCGTCCAGCATGTCTGCCGGGGAGGGAGAATGGTCAGTCAGTGACGGTCGGGAGCAGAACAGGGATACGCGGAGGGATAAAACATTGCGGACATAATGCCATACTGCAAGCCACTTAGCCGTAAACAACGCTGGGCAGCGCTGAAGGTTAAAAACAAAATAGCCACGGTCAGTGCTGTGGCCAGCGCCAAAGGATACCAAAATTCTGCAATCAACGTTCGTAATGCAAAACACATCACTTCAATCATCCCAATCGACCCGAAGCCCCACTCCGTAATAGACACATCCTCATCCGCTCAAATCAACATCCTCTCACTAAACCCACCATCCCACACTCCAGCCTCGCCCCTTACTCAGCTCCCACCACCACACCCTCTGTCGTTTACTCACTGATGCCGAGCCGGTTCTGTCCCTGCGTGTGGCCGGCGCGCAGCTGGCTGACCAGCAGCGCAGAGTCGTAGCCGCCGTTGTCGGCGATAATGGTCGGCAGCTGCAGCAGCGCGCGCGCGTACGCCTCCATGGCCACGGCCTCCTTGCCGGGTGTGCGGGCCGCCTCCTCCAGCACGGCCACCGCCATCAGCGTCTCGCTGCAGCCTGGAACGGAACGGGGGCCGATCAGCAGGCTGACTGGAGAGCAGACGGAAAGGAGTGGACTTGGAGGGACTCGCGAGACATTACTATTCTAGGGCATATTACGCGGAGAAAGAGAAATATTTTAGTAAAAGTGACTCTTCAGGCAAGAATGAAAACCGGACATCACCAAAGAGTTTTAAAATTTATTTCATTATTACTACGTAACGTATTATATTCAACATCAAATTTTCATCTATAATTTGTGCGAGCGTTGAACATAAATCAGATCCGAATATAGCAGAACTGCATAAACATTGTGCGTACCTACGTCATTCGTATCATCCGTGCCTGCACAAAGATTAAATAAATGTCCGCCAGGCCAGGTCGGGCTAGCGCTCGTGTATTCTAACATCCCTCCTTTCCCAAACACCGCGTGTGTCCCGGGTCACCCACCTCCTCCGAATACCGTGCGCGTCTCCTTGATGGTCGACGTGAGCACGCAGAGTGCGTCGTGCAGGGATCGCTCGGCCTCGTCCAGAATCTGCTGGGTGGCACCGCGCAGAACCACCGTGCACGCCTCGCCGAGCGGCACGCCCGAGAACTTGATCATCTTCTCCTCGCCGATAAACACCTGTGGAGGGGGAAGGGGAGGGGTCAGGGGTCTGCAGGGGCGTAGGGTGACCGGTACAAAGGTCAGACATATCACAGTGGCCGAGGGGAGACAGGCCACGGCCGTGGACGGGCGTCTGGGGTGGTTAATTAGCTGGCCAGGAAGTGGAACTGGTGCAGCTGCAGCGACGGTGCGATGGTGTGACGTCATTAGTAGCATTGCCCGATACTTTTTTGGCGATAACTCGCGATCGAGACAAGTTACAAAAATGTTACGGAAAATATTAAAGTTTGTGGGGAACGACACAACTGTCCCCATTTCAACGATACAAATCGACTGATGCGCTAAATTACCTCGAACGGAGTACTGTTCTTAACTTATAAGCGCCGTCTTTGAGAGTGGGTTAGGTAAAATGGTTCGTCGCAAAGACAGCCATCGGACCTCTTTCTTCCCACTAGTCCTCCAAAAGATATGATCGAAGGGCGCTTGCAGAATGGCGACATGGTTCAAGAAAGCGACCAACGTGGTAATTAAAAACACCAGCTAACGAAATTACATTTCTGAACATCAAATAACGTAAAAGTTATCAGCCACGACTTCATTATCAAACGCACGATGAACTACGTGTAAAAGCGACACTAGATAACTCCCACCATCTCCCCTACATATCCGTCTCCCAGCAGTCGGTCGCAGCCTCACCTCCTCGATGACGCTGCAGCTGCCGAGTTTGACCAGTTCCGGGTGGTCGAACGTCGACACAATCTCTCCGCCGGTCACCAGCGCCAGCCGCTCGATGCCGTCAAAGTCGGCGTGCTCGATAGCCATGACGCCGGCGTCGGCAAACAGCTGCTCCGGATAGTTGTAGATGAGCTGTCTGTCGATGGGGAAGGCGTGGGCACAGGGTGAGGGTGGTGCGGACAGATGGTGGTGGGTGGTGGGGAATGGTTGGCGGGGGGGGGGGGCACCGGGGCAGGGCATAAGCAACTGCAGACTGAGACCGAGACAAAGCTGCTATGTCTGGGGGTGAGTGGCGGGCAAAACTTAAAAAAAAAAAACGGGCAAACCTCACCATTGAACAACAGATTTAATATTACGATGTAACTGTCATTGCACCACCAAAAAGCAACGTCGCCATAGCTCTACCCCATTGGTCACCGTCTCCACAGTCAGCATCATCACACCTTACCTGTTGATGAACACGTTGATGCCGTGTTTGACGATCTTCTCCACCTTGTCCTTCATCTTCTCCTTCTCGGCCACCTCCAGCTCGGCGACCCGCGCCGTCGAGTCGGCCTTGACGCGCGAGCCGAACACCTTGATCTTGTCCGTGTCCATTGGCGTATTGGCGATCAGGATCTGGGCGTTCTCCATCCGCTTCGGCTGGTGCACGCCGATCTTCTTGTTCAGGATGAAGCCTGTGACACAGGTGGCAGTGTGAGATGACAGCAAAGAAGAGGCACAGCATTCGGGGTTAAGTGCACCGGTGGGTGGTTGGATTAATTTTTGGGCGGTTAAGAAGTCATTAAAAACAGAGTTACTATCAGCAAACCGACGATTCACCGAAAAGCTAGACTACGGTACCAGTAATGTTACTTGGATAGTTGTCCCGGGCCACTATCGTGCCCCACCCGGGATCGGTAGTAGTTACGGTGGAGCCATCTACATTACACCCAACCCTCAGCGCCATCAGCCGGTACCTACCTTCATCGAGGAAAGAGTCTCGCAGCGTCTTGCCCTGCACCTTGAGCACCTGGATGGCCTGCAGGTTGCCGGAGCTCTTCAGCCGCAGCACGGCGTTCACCGCCAGCTCGGCGAAAAAGTCCTTGTGCTGCGCCAGGATCTTGGAGCCCAGCGTGGTCCGTGCAATGTTCATCAGGTCGTTCCGGAACTTATCCGGATCTGAGCTGCTCACACACGCAGACGGACGACGTGGTGTTAGAATAAAGACGAGGGCTGACCAGCAGGGAACAACAAAAAATGCCATGATATAACTAGGCACTCAATGAATTTCAAATTCACTGTCTAGCAGAAAAGCCCAAGAATGTAGACACAAATGTAAAATACACGTGTGTAGCTGAACTTTTTTCCTAAACATGTTTCCCTTTGATAACTTATCGTGCATTTATAGTCCCATTATTTTTGAGCTAGTGAAGGTGTTTGTGAGCTTTCGGTAGAAAACAGCAACAACAGCAATACAGGATCAATGGCCCTGACCCGATTCGCCCACAGTGACTCGGCATTGCCAGCCCCCCCCCCCCCCCCATCACCGCTATATCAGTCTTTCATGATATTGTGTTCGTCGTAGTGAGTGTGCTCTAGGGCAAACCCCGCCCAGAAATGTTCCACTGACTAGGTCAGTCTCTCATCTTTTACGCCCGCAGTGAGAGTTCATCTCTCTTAACCCTCGCCCCGTTGGGGGGGGGGCCATTTTGGCCCCCCCCCTGTGGTTTTTCCTGAATAGCAAATTTTCAGTACCTTCCCGGGCATCAATTTGACACCTTCACACAAAATTTCAAGTCTTAGGTCACCTTAGGTCAGGAGTTATTGAGGTCAAACTGAGGTCATGTTCGAGCAAAAATGAGCAAAAAACATGCAATCTTGAAACGCTCACCAAATCTACAGTTATCAAGCAATTTTAAAGTTCTTTATATGGTCTAGTAGACAAAAAGCGGCGCTACAAAACTGCTATCTCGGATTTTCAAAATTTTGGGTTTTTGACCCCAAAAAAATAAAAAAAATTGATTTTTTTAGAAAAACTAAAAAAAAAATCCAAAATTTTTCCGAATTTCGAAACAAACCGGAATATATGTGATAGTCCCTGCGCTCTTCTATATACATACCAAATTTCAGATCGATATCTCGTTTTTTGGCCAAGTTATAGCAAAAAACTTCAAAAATGATGACGTCAAATTTTTGAACTCAATTTTTAGCGATTCTAGACCACGTACGGCAAAACAAAGACCACCATTGAACTCCCCGTGACGAGCTGCATCGATTCGATACCCATTTTATGCAAAAATATCAACTTTGAAATTTGACCTAATTTCACCTGACCTTGACCTGACCTTGACCAAAACGTGACCTAGACTGGCCCCAAAGGCTGCCTGACCCACATAATCGCATTTGTCATGTGAAATGGACCATAAAACATGTATCACACGACACTTTCATATTGTGACCCCCCAGTGACCTGACCTCTGTGACCTGACCTGGTATCAGTGACCTCAAATAGCAAAATATGTGTTTGAAGAACATTTCCCCATCGATGATTTTCAATGAAATGCATTTTACTCGATTTTACAACGCATTTCTTGAAATGCCTATAAACGGTGAAAATTGGACCTTTGACCTGACCTGTGACGTCATCGGTTTGACCTAGGTCAATAAAATTGGGTCACAAGGTAGTTCCCTGATAGGGCTATCCAACACCGTTTGCCGCTTGTCGCTAGGTTGCGTGGTTCTCGAGATCTTAGGGGGGGGGGGGCCAAAATGCCCCCCCCCCCAACGGGGCGCGTTGCTCGGCAGAGCCCAACGGGGCGCGGGTTAACCACTGCCACTGACCCGTGATTGACGGTGGAGCCGGCCAGTGCCTTGCGGGCGATATCTGTGGCGCGCCGCCAGCCGGCAATGATGTTCTGCGGGTGCAGCTTCATGCCGACCAGCTTCTCTGCCTCCTTGAGCAGCTCGGAGGCGAGCACCGTGACAGAGGTGGTGCCGTCGCCAACCTCGTCGTCCTGCACGCACGACATGTTGACCAGCACCTTGGCCGCCGGGTTATCGACGCCGATGTTCTTCAGGATGGTGGCGCCGTCGTTGGTCACCTCCACCTTACCTGCCCGAGCGAGAACGGCGCCGAAACGGTCAGACGTGATCGACAAGCATGACACAGCAGAAAGATAGCAACTATTTTGATGCATTATTGCGAACTCTTAAATGTAGGCAATTAGTTATTTACACCAAAATTTAGTTTTGGACCAGCCCATCTACCAAATCAGACAGCCAAACACGAAAATAATAAACATGATCACTGCCATGTAACACCACAGAGCCTCATGTCATCCTGACCGCATGCACCAGCGCATCACCGCAACAACTCACCTTCACTCCTGCCGACTGAGATCAGGATTTTGTCCATGCCCTTGGGACCGAGCGTGGACTTGACGAGATCGCCGATGGCGATCGCGCCGACGAAGCTGGAGAGCCGAGCGATCTCAGCCTTCTCCTCCTCGGCTCCGCCGCGCAGAACATGGACGGGGTTCAGCGAGGCCTGCAAGGCACGACAATGAATGTGTTTAACAATCAGTCATATGGGGTAGCAGTTCTAAGCTGTGAGAGAATCAGGGGAATCAAGGGAACCTGGCAACTCTGAATCCTGTAAAAGGTCGTGAATTGACTCAAGATCTTTGTCTGGATAGTGTTTTAATTTGTTCAATATGACTCAGACTCAATCCCACTGATAGAATGAACCACAAAAGGCTAAGTAATATCAGGCAAAGTTTCAAATTCATTATATGAGAAATTTATTCTTTTAGCCTGACAATGGTTTTGCCCTGGTAAGGTCATCTGGACCTGAGAAGAATAGGAGTGAGACAGAGAAACAAGCATAACACACCACCCTGTGAATTATTCAAGGGAGACTCAATTCAACCACTAGGTGACTGCAATGGTCCTGGTAATGCTTGACCTTATCTTTATCAACACCAAGATGCATGTCATGCCTAGAACCAGACTAGTCTAGTACTCCAATGCTTTAGCTTATCTCTACCTGAGTAGGTCAAAGAAAGAAGAAAAAACAATCAACTTGGTAATATGGTTTGATGTTTTGAGAAGCTAGTTGGCTCTTCGAATCTGATTTTTTTTCTCACTCTTTGGGACCAAAATTGAGGACCAAAATGACAATTCTTTAAAACTGCAAGCTTCTAAAATGAAAAGCTTTTATTCCAACCAATCCAGTAATACTCATACCAGATGTGAGCACCAAATAGATATTTTGTCTACACCAGCCCATCTGATTAAACCTAAACATGGGCAGCATTCTATTTCAGGCTCCACATTTCTGGTGATAATAATGCTAAAAATCTATACACTCAATTGGAGGCTGATCATAATTCTCAGGCCAGCTTTTTGAACAGAAAAGTTGCTGCCTGATTGTTCTTCATGGATTCATACATCTCAATCCCAATGCACAAAAGATAACCACATGCATAGACCACTATATATACCACTATATACATATACATAGACCACTATATAGATATATAGTGGTCTATGCCACATGCGATATCATCCATTGTGATTACCACTTTTTCACACCAGCAATTACTTCCTGAGCATGGATGAGCCTAGCTCTGTGCATTAGGACAGGCCATTTGTTGCATTTAAAGGAAATAGTTCACTTTTAACATGGGATTTTGAACTGGAATAGCAGTTTCGTAGCTTGAGCTGAGACTAGCACAAATCAGGAGCTTTTACGGCTCAACGATCACCCTAGACGAAGATATTCCATTTCTCGTTCCGAAAAGAGTGCCTTGCAGAGGAATGTGTGCCTTGCACAGGAATGCAGCCACGTCATCGTCAGCCAATCAGCATGCTGCTTACAGCTAATGCTGCTTACAGCATAATTCTCACACTGAAGAATTCCTCACTAAAACATCCATTCGGGTGACGCAAAATGCGAGGAATCCAGCGGGGTCAAGTGAAAGGAGCCATTTGATATACAACATGAGAGGAATCCAAGGGGATTCTGCGGCCCAGGTGGAAATTCCACAAAAAAACTGCCTGTCGGAACACACAAAAGATCAGTTGTACACAAAAATAAATGCAGCCAGAAATTTTCACATTAGTTAACATGGCCTCTGTTTCTCCAAACATCAATAATATTCCCCTCAGAAGGACTTACCATGATGAGAAGGTAAAAACTTAAGGTATCCTTGTGCGACAACGTCCCAAACTATGAGTATTCTGATTCTATTTACAACAAACTGGAAATTACCAGGATGGGATGGTTATCAAGAAATTACACTAGAAATTATAAATAAACCACCTAGAAGCCTTTGAACAAAAAGGAGTGCTTTTTATGCTCCTAAACCCCTCCTTGGAACATCCACGCCCAAATTCCAAAGTTTAGAGAACAATGCATGCCGGCTCGGCGCACACTACCAGTCACGCGCTATGCGCCATTTCGCCTTTCATTCTCAGTAAAAGTATGACATAAACACAGCTTTTTTTAACGCTGATTCGTCAATATGAGATATATGACGTAATATTTAAGAATTTTTGTATCAATCGAAGAATATAAGCGCGCCAATATCGTCGTCAGCGAAGCTTCTCGATGAATTTGGTTTCACTTATTTTTTCCCACTTTGCACTAAATTTGTTCCTCTTTTTACGGCAGTCTTTGATAGTTAAAAGGACACTTCTAATGAAATACCTATTTGTGCTTTTAGAATACTTGGCTTGAAAAGTCAGAATAATCATTCCAATAAATACTGTTGAATTATGTGCATACCAATTGTTTTGTCGTGGAACAATAGCCCGGTTTACATAGCATTTTTGACGAGGCTCTAGCTCGTTAATTTGGCGATAATTTCGATGCAGTGGTCTTCAAATATTTAGAGGGGATCATTTTGTAAATTGTTAAGCACCATTGGCATCTTTTGCAACATCACGGACGGAGATATAAGCTTGCAACAAACCCTATGTAAACCGGGTTAATTGTATTTAAACTCGCACAGAAAATAAACCGACTTTGCAAAAACAGCACTCGGCGGCCGCCCCACGCCGCTCCCTCACGCACTCACTGCCGCCGACGACTCGCCGCTCATACATTTTCCACAACAAATACCAGCCGCACGCGATAACTCGCACGCGCGCTCTGCACCGGACGCGCCTCCGCACAGCGGCAACTACACCTCCCCCTGATCCTGAGGATCATTTACATCTCTCACAGAAACATCCTTGCGGAGGACGGCGGGTGCGCTGACTTCGCCGAGGAGCCACGGCAGGAGGCTCCGGCGCTGGAGCGTCGCATAACTCCGGCCCCTGCTCAACTGGAGCCGGCTGGAGGACTGGGAGAGACGGGGGATCCATCACGTAGATGGGGTCGTCCGCGTCAATTTCAGCACATGGGGGTGGCTCACTATTTCTGCGCCGCCGCAAATCCCTGACGTGTCGTGGCATACCGTCCACATCGACAACCTGCGGAGAGACCACCGCCGTGACGGTACCTCGGCGGGACGGCTCCGTGCAGCGCGCCCCCCGTCGGCGCACCCACACCGCGTCTCCGACCGTGTATGGGCCCGTCTCCACCGCAGGGAGCTCCCGCGCCCCGGCACCACCGTCCGCGGCCGTCCCTGGCGGAGCAGCCGGCAACCGCACACAGTCACTCGGCTCGTACCTGTACACGCCACAAAACGGGGCGCTGGCCACCGCCTCGCCGTCACGCGGCGTCACATTATACAAGTGCACCGCCTCGGCGATATCGCACCGTTTCCGGGCGGCGATCACTTTCACTGTCCGGTGGCAGCGCTCGATGACACCGTTCCCGCTCGGTGCATGGGCCGCCCGGAACCTCACCGCCACTCCCCAGCGCGCGGCGAGCACGGCAAACGGTCGGCCGCGGAACACAGGATCGTTATCACACAACAGCTCCGCCGGAGCTCCTCGATCAAAAAATATCTCCTCCAGCCGCTGAATAACGCACACACTGTCCTGCCGTCGCAGCGGCCGCCACACAGTGAACCGCGACGGCCCGCAGTCGATTACACTGAGGTACGGATGGCCCCCATAATGAGTTATATCAATGGCCAGTCTGTGCCACGTCTGTGGTACACCCAACGACCCGTGTCGCCACTTTACTGGAGCCGGGTCGATCGCTCGACAGACATCACAATTTGTCACCACAGCGCGTACCTGGTCTCTCGAGACGCGGCCGATACATCGGCGAGCAAAATACAATGTCCGTCGGACGCCCGGATGACCAGCTCGCTCGTGCACTTCAGCCACGCTCTCTGCGCCATCGAGGCTCGCGTTTACAGCGTTCGGCTCGTCCGCTGTGGCCGCGCTTACTGCCGACGGTTCACCCACCGCGGCTGCGCTCACTGCCGGCTCGCCCGCGGCAGCTACTCCCACTGCCGACGGCCCGCCCGCTGCGGCCGCGCTCACTGCCGCCGCGCTCACTGCCGACGGCTCGCCCGATGCAGCCGCGCTCACAGCCGCCGTGCTCACTGCCGACGGCTCGTCCGATGTAGCCGCGCTCACAGCGGCCGCACTCACTGCCGACGGCTCGCCCGCTGCAGCCGCGCTCACAGCGGCCGCGCTCACTGCCGACGGCTCGCCCGCTGCAGCCGCGCTCACAGCGGCCGCGCTCACTGCCGACGGCTCGCCCGCTGCAGCCGCGCTGACAGCAGCTGCGCTCACTGCCGACGGCTCGCCAGCCGCGCTCACGGCTGCCGCGCTCACTGTCGTCGTCAGATCGTCTCGGAGCCACTCCCTGGGCACTCGAGTCAGTGCGTCAGCGCGATTATCCGCCGATCGAACGAGCGCCACGGTCAGACGGAGCTCCAGCTCGATGACCAGCTGACGGATAATCGCCACACGCCGCCGGATGAGCAGCTCACCGCTGGCTTTAGTACGGAGGCGCGCGCGGCCACTGATCGCGTCGTCGATCCACCGCTTCACCGTCACCGAGTCGGTTCGGAGGTCGATTCTCCGTGCGCCCCACGCAACAGCCAAGTTGATGCCTCGAATAGCGGCATCGAGTTCGGCCATATTTATGTGTACAGCGTCGTCTCGCCTGAGCCAGCATGCGTCCTCGATCACCTCACCGTCTGTGTTTTCCAGGACCACTCCGGTGGCCAGCGAGCTGGCGTCTGTCCAGGCGACCACCTCGTCCCCGTCGACACACCACACGCCACGGGCCGGGTCGTCACTGGCGAGGCGACTCGCGATACAGTCCATCTGCACGCGCAGCGCGGAGTCATCAGTGATGTCGTCCCATCCGCGCGTCAGCTCATTTACACGCCGCTTAAGCCATGCAACCGCGGGTCGAAGCCACCCACACACTGGTACGTGGGCCACTAGCTGTCCGCACCACGCGAACACAGACCGGCGAGTCACACGTTCTGGCGGCGCGCTCACGGCATTGTCCCGCTTCCACCGCAGCTGTCCGTTCTCCTCGTGCACCCGCAGGCCCAGGAGCCGCGCTCCACTGGCCGCCCGCTCCGGCGGCTTACAGTCCAGCCCAAACTGCGCGAAATGCGCCACCACGCGCTCGGCACTGACAATGTCCTCATTTACAAGGAGATCGTCCACATATGGGAGGACGGCACGCCCGATGTCGGGGTCCTGATCGAGCACAGCACGTACGACAGCCTTCATCACGAGGGGCGCGATATTCAAACCAAAACCTAGGCGGGTCAAGCAGAATCGCTGCCCCCGCACCATCACCGTCTGAAACGGCCAGAGTCGCTCCTCCAGGTGCAGCTGGAGGTAGGCACGCTTCAGGTCCACGACCGCCACATTTGCGCCGTGCCGGCGCCACTTGCGGAGCTGTTCCGCGCACACGTCGCTGTCAGCTGTGTGAGGCTGCACAAAGTCATTCAGTTCCCGGTAGTCCAGCACCGGTCGAACTTTCCCCCGATTGCGCTGCTCCACAGCCATTAGCGGCACCAACCCTTTCGGCGGCCCCTGCCGCCGCTCGTCATACGGCACGAGCCACTCCCGCTCTATCCAGTCGTCAAGTTCTGTCTCGAACTCGTGACGAGCGGCGGGCGGCACAGCATACTGCGGCACAGCGTTCGTGAGGCACTGGGGTCCTATTCCATCAGACCATTTCCATGCAACCGACCACTTCCGGTCAGCCGCGTTGAACTGCACCCGGAAGTCCGGCGTCTCAATGTCTGGCGGCGCACGGCACACTGCTCCACAGAACCGCACCACAGAGGGGGACAGCACCGTCACGCCCCCGAGAGCCGAGATACCGCTGACCCCGAGCACCATATCCACGCCGAGCGGCCGCTCCTCCACCACCAGCGTTTCAAGCGCGGCACGATGGCCCGTCGGCGCCTCCACCGTTACACTGCCAATGCCGCTGCATTTCAGGTCGTCGCCGCTGATCGTGGTGACGCGCACCACCCGTCGTCTCCACTGCGCACAGAATGGCGCGTAGATGATGGTGTCGGTGCTCCCGGTGTCGATGAGGACCGTGCACTCTCGTCCGTCCACGTGCAGGCGTGTAATCGGCAGCGCACCGCTCACTGTCGCGCAGGAGAGAACGGCGGTGCTGACCCGTCCCCTCCGGCCCAGTTTTCCGACCGACGCGGACATCTCGCAGCGATATGCCCGGGCTCTCCGCAGGTCCAACATCTCAGCGGACGCGGCACGCGCGGAGGCCGTCCACGCGTCGGCACCGGCGGCTGGCCGGGACCAGGCGCCGCAGGTGGGTGGCTAGCCGGCGGCGGCACAGTCCGACGCGCCGCTGCTGCTGCTGCGGAGAGCCGCTCGTCGGTCAGTACAGCGCGAGCGCGCGCCAGCACCGACGACAGGTCCAGTCCATCTGCCCGGCAGCCAGCACGGATCATCTGCCGGACGCTGTCCGGCAGGCCTGCCACGAATGCGCATGCCAGCGCTCGCTCCGGCACTCCTCCGAACAGCGCCGCCAGCCGGCGGAGGTCTGCGAGGAATACGTCCGCCGACTCTCCTGGCATCAGTCGCCGAGCGGCGAACGCTTCATAGGCGGCGTACTCATCGAGAGCAAACGCCGCCTGGAGGGCGTCTCTCACGGCCGTCAGCGAGCAGCGACTGGCCGCCGGCAGCTGGGACCATACGTGGAAAGCACCGCCAGCGAGGCGCAGAGGAATCACAGTCTCGGCGGCCACTCCCCTCAGCTGGCACAGCATCTCAGCACGCGCCAGCCAGCTGACCACATCTTCGGTCCCGTCAAACTCCGGTATCAGCCGCGCATCAAAAGGTGCCGAAGGTACCGCGACCACAGGCTGTGAGACGGGTGCCGAGTCTGGCACACCACCATCACCAACCGGCACCGGCGCTGTCACCGGTCGCGGGACGATTGTCGGCGCCACTGCACTTGCCATCACCGGAACCTGGTCCAATGACACTGTCACGTTCGTCGCCATAACGCCGAAATAGCTTGTATTTAAACTCGCACAGAAAATAAACCGACTTTGCAAAAACAGCACTCGGCGGCCGCCCCACGCCGCTCCCTCACGCACTCACTGCCGCCGACGACTCGCCGCTCATACATTTTCCACAACAAATACCAGCCGCACGAGATAACTCGCACGCGCGCTCTGCACCGGACGCGCCTCCGCACAGCGGCAACTACATTAATTATAGTGATTTAAAGGGATCCTCCCACCTTAACATTAGTTTTGAGTTGAGATAGCCAAGTTTGCGGCCAGGCTCAGAAACCACCATTTATCCTGGTCGCAACCCCCGCAGCTTTATGGTGTTCAAGAAATTTCTTCCCTTTACTTGCAGGGTGGGACCAGCGTGGTCCCTATCTCTTAACCATTACGGGAATCTGATGACGTCATCAGGATTTCGAACGTCCGTTAAATGTTTGACTAAAACGTTTTGTAGCAGGCGGTGGTATATGCTGCGTTGCGCGCAGCAAATGCCGCACTTTTAAATAAAGTCGCTAGGAACAGCGGAGATCCCAAAAAGTAAACAAAAGTAAAAGTCTAATATCTTGAAAACCGGTGAATATTTTTCGGTGAAATTTGGTAGACATTCGTTTTCGCTCTTTCTGAACCGAGCGACATCACTTTCATGCCAATTCATAAACTTTTTTGAAGGTGGGAGGGTCCCTTTAATAGAATTTCGGAGGAGGAAACACATTGCGTGCTGGCCTTAACCCGAGCTCTGTTCGCACCCCGTTTATTTATCAGCAGACTTATGACGTCGGCGGTCGATTTACGTCACGGGGACATGACGTCATCACTGCAAGCTACGTGCTACGTGAAAGAGACATATATGATGCTGTACTGACATTGGTGGCGCACATCAACAAATGCTCTCCCGCGCTGTTTTGTCAAGGCCGTATTGTTTTGTGTGTTTATTGTTTCACATAGGTATGTTGTGATTATATTCGGTTTTGAAAATTTATTTTTTTTGTGTTATTTAATTTTATATGCAGTTTATTTGTTCAGCCATAGGTGACAGGCATAGAACGTTCATTTTCTATTTGTAAACGATTTTACCCAAGATACCTATAATAAACAGGTAGATCCGATGTTTTGAGTAAAGCCCTGGTGACGTCACTGATATTTCTTATATGGAGAATTTCACCCGTAAGGAAAATATTTTACATACAAAAATTTGTATGCTATTAGGAAGAAATACAATCTTTCAATTCCACCATGAAAATTATAAAATTTAATTAATAAACGCGAAATCCTTTGAGTGTTTGTCCCAACCCCCTGTTATACCTTTGGTCACGTGACTACCATGATACACTTTGCATTTTACAAGGTTATGACTTAAACGGAAGTAATAAATGCTGCAAATGTATTATTTATGATGTTTTAGGCAGCAATCGTGTGAATATATCCTGAAATTATCAATAATCTGCTGAAAAGAAGTCACGTGATGTTACCAGATTGTGCTCGGACAGCATCTTCTTGAATTTCGATTTTGAGTACTTTGTACCTTCATTGAGGCCTAATAACGGACGTTTTTAGTTATAAAATGAAGCACTGAGTCTAATGAGGGCAAAATTTATTCAGTTTTGCACTTTCAGGCCGGGCTATCCTGGCATGAACTTCGGCAAGTTTGTGTGTAAAGCCTATGGTGAAGGGAAAACTTCACGCCCGGCTGACGTCACAGACCTCGGCTACCAAATCGTGTCCGGTGGGGGCTGATTTTACCTGCGTTTTTGTTTTTGTTTTGGAGTACCTACTTCAACGTCTATCAATTCAGCAGCAACGAATATCAGCCTCACAGCAGCATATTTCGGGGTCTTTCGATTTGGCTAAAAATCGGTATACATGGCCTCCTCGATGCGCTGATTCCGAAAATGTACCTCTTTGGGGTGGTATTTTGCACCGTTAACGAGTTAACGGCCATTTAACATTTTAACGGGAAACGGCGGGGTCTTTCGATTTGGCTGAAAATCGGTATACAGGGCCTCCTCGATGCGCTGATTCCGAAAATGTACCTCTTTGGGGTGGTATTTTGCACCGTTAACGAGTTAACGGCCAGTTAACATTTTAACGGGAAACAGCGGGGTCTTTCGATTTGGCTGAAAATCGGTTAAAAGGGCCTCCTCGATGCGCTGATTCCGAAAATGTACCTCTTTGGGGTGGTATTTTGCACCGTTAACGAGTTAACGGCCATTTAACATTTTAACGGGAAACGGCGGGGTCTTTCGATTTGGCTGAAAATCGGTATACAGTGCCTCCTCGATGCGTTGATTCCGAAAATGCACCTATTTGGGGTGGTATTTTGCACCGTTAACGAGTTAACGGCCAATTAACATTTTAACGGGAAACGGCGGGGTCTATCGATTTGGCTGAAAATCGGTATACAGGGCCTCCTCGATGCGCTGATTCCGAAAATGTACCTCTTTGGGGTGGTATTTTGCACCGTTAACAAGTTAACGGCCATTTAACATTTTAACGGGAAACGGCGGGGTCTTTCGATTTGGCTGAAAATCGGTATACAGGGCCTCCTCGATGCGCTCATTCCGAAAATCTACCTCTTTAGGGTGGTATTTTGCACCGTTAACGAGTCAACGACCAAATAACATTTTAACGGGAAACGGCGGGGTCTTTCGATTTCGCTGAAAATCGGTATACAGGGCCTCCTCGATGCGCTGATTTCGAAAATGTGCCTCTTTGGGGTGGTATTTTGCACCGTTAACGAGTTAACGAACCGTTAACAATTCAGCAGCATATATCGATTTCAGCAGCAAATTTTTGGGGTCTTTCGATTTGGCTGAAAATCAGTATACAGGGCCTCCTCGATGCGCTGATTCCGAAAATGTACCTCTTTGGGGTGGTATTTTGCACCGTTAACGAGTTCACGGCCATTTAACATTTTAACGGGAAACGGCGGGGTCTTTCGATTTGGCTGAAAATCGGTATACAGGGCCTCCTCGATGCGCTGATTCCGAAAATGTACCTCTTTGGGGTGGTATTTTGCACCGTTAACGAGTTAACGGCCAGTTAACATTTTAACGGGAAACAGCGGGGTCTTTCGATTTGGCTGAAAATCGGTATACAGGGCCTCTACGATGCGCGGATTCCGAAAATGTACCTCTTTGGGGTGGTATTTTGCACCGTTAACGAGTTAACGGCCATTTAACATTTTAACGGGAAACGGCGGGGTCTTTCGATTTGGCTGAAAATCAGTATACAGGGCCTCCTCGATGCGCTCATTCCGAAAATGTACCTCTTTAAGGTGGTATTTTGCACCGTTAACGAGTTAACGAACAAATAACATTTTAACGGGAAACGGCGGGGTCTTTCGATTTCGCTGAAAGCCGGTATACAGGGCCTCCTCGATGCGCTGATTTCGAAAATGTGCCTCTTTGGGGTGGTATTTTAAACCGTTAACGAGTTAATGGCCATTTAACATTTTAACGGAAAACGGCGGGGTCTATCGATTTGGCTGAAAATCGGTATACAGGGCCTCCTCGATGCGCTGATGCCGAAAATTTACCTCTTTAGGGTGGTATTTTGCACCGTTAACGAGTTAACGAACCGTTAACATTTCAGCAGCATATCGATTTCAGCAGCAAATTTTCGGGGTCTTTCGATTTGGCTGAAAATCGGTATACAGTGCCTCCTCGATGCGCTGATTCCGAAAATGTACCTCTTTGGGGTGGTATTTTGCACTGTTAACGAGTTAACGGCCATTTAACATTTTAACGGGAAACGGCGGGGTCTATCGATTTGGCTGAAAATCGGTATACAGGGCCTCGTCGATGCGCTGATTCCGAAAATGTAGCTCTTTGGGGTGGTATTTTGCACCGTTAACGAGTTAACGGCCATTTAACATTTAAACGGGAAACGGCGGGGTCTTTCGATTTGCCTGAAAATCGGTATACAGGGCCTCCTCGATGCGCTGATTCCGAAAATGTACCTCTTTGGGGTGGTATTTTGCACCGTTAACGAGTTAACGGCCAGTTAACATTTTGACGGGAAACAGCGGGGTCTTTCGATTTGGCTGAAAATCGGTATACAGGGCCTCCTTGATGCGCTGATTCCGAAAATGTACCTCTTTGGGGTGGTATTCTGCACCGTTAACGAGTTAACGGCCATTTACCATTTCAACGGGAAACGGCGGGGTCTTTCGATTTGGCTGAAAATCGGTATACAGGGCCTCCTTGATGCGCTGATTCCGAAAATGTACCTCTTTGGGGTAGTATTTTGCACTGTTAACGAGTTAACGGCCATTTAACATTTTAACGGGAAACGGCGGGGTCTTTCGATTTGGCTGAAAATCGGTATACAGGGCCTCCTCGATGCGCTGATTCCGAAAATGTACCTCTTTAGGGTGGTATTTTGCACCGTTAACGAGATAACGACCAAATAACATTTTAACGGGAAACGGCGGGGTCTTTCGATTTGGCTGAAAATCGGTATACAGGGCCTCCTCGATGCGCTCATTCCGAAAATGTACCTCTTTAGGGTGGTATTTTGCACCGTTAACGAGTTAACGACCAAATAACATTTTAACGGGAAACGGCGGGGTCTTTCGATTTCGCTGAAAATCGGTATACAGGGCCTCCTTGATGCGCTGATTTCGAAAATGTGCCTCTTTGGGGTGGTATTTTGCACCGTTAACGAGCTAACGAGCCGTTAACATTTCAGCACCATATATCGATTTCAGCATCAAATTTTTGGGGTCTTTCGATTTGGCTGAAAATCGGTATACAGGGCCTCCTCGATGCGCTAATGCCGAAAATTTACCTCTTTAGGGTGGTATTTTGCACCGTTAACGAGTTAACGAACCGTTAACATTTCAGCAGCATATGTCGATATCAGCAGCAAATTTTCTTGGTCTTTTGGTTTGGCTGAAAATCGGTATACAGTGCCTCCTCGATGCGCATCGAGGAGGCCCTGTACACCGATTTTCAGCCAAATCGAAAGACCCCAAAATTTTGCTGCTGAAATCGATATATGCTGCTGAAATGTTACCGGATCGTTAACTCGTTAACGATGCAAATCACCACCCCAAAGAGGCACATTGTCGAAATCAGCGCATCGAGAAGGCCCTGTATACTGATTTTCAGCCAAATCGAAAGACCCGCCGTTTCCCGTTAAAATGTTAATTGGTCGTTAACTCGTTAACGGTGCAAAATACCACCCCAAAGAGGTACATTTTCGGAATCAGCGCATCGAGGAGGCCCTGTACACCGATTTTCAGCCAAATCGAAAGACCGCACCGTTTTACGTTAAAATGTTAATTGGTCGTTAACTCGTTAACGGTGCAAAATACCACCCCAAAGAGGTAGCTTTTCGGAATCAGCGCATCGAGGAGACCCTGTACACCGATTTTAAGCCAAATCGAAAGACCCCGAAAATTTGCTGCTGAATCGATATATGCTGCTGAAATGTTAACGGATCGTTAACTCGTTAAGGATGCAAAATACCACCCCAAAGAGGTACCTTTTTGGAATCAGCGCATCGAGGAGACCCTGTACACCGATTTTAAGCCAAATCCGAAGACCCCGAAAATTTGCTGCTGTAATCGATATATGCTGCTGAAATGTTAACGGATCGTTAACTCGTTAACGATGCAAAATACCACCCCAAAAGTGGCACATTCTCGAAATGAGCGCATCGAGAAGGCCCTGTATACTGGTTTACAGCAAAATCGAAAGACCCCGCTGTTTCCCGTTAAAATGTTAACTGGCCGTTAACTCGTTAACGGTGCAAAATACCACCCCAAAGAGGTACATTTTCGGAATCAGCGCATCAAGGAGGCCCTGTATACCGATTTTCAGCCAAATCGAAAGACCCTGCCGTTTCCCGTTAAAATGTTAATTGGTCGTTAACTCGTTAACGGTGCAAAATACCACCCCAAAGAGGTACATTTTCGGAATCAGCGCATCGAGGAGGCCCTGTATATTGATTTTTAGCCAAATCGAAAGACCCCGCCGTTTTCCGTTAAAATGTTAATTGGTCGTTAACTCATTAACGGTGCAAAATACCACCCCAAAAAGGTACCTTTTTGGAATCAGCGCATCGAAGAGACCCTGTACACCGATTTTAAGCCAAATCGAAAGACCCCAAAAATTTGCTGCTGAAATCGATATATGCTGCTGAAATGTTAACGGATCATTAACTCGTTAACGATGCAAAATACCATCTCAAAGAGGCACATTTTCGAAATCAGCGCATCGAGAAGGCCCTGTATACTGACTTTCAGCCAAATCGAAAGACCCCGCCGTTTCCCGTTAAAATGTTAATTGGTCGTTAACTCGTTAACGGTGCAAAATACCACCCCAAAGAGATACATTTTCGGAATCAGCGCATCGAGAAGGCCCTGGACACCGATTTTCAGCCAAATCAAAAGACCCCGCTGTTTCCCGTTAAAATGTTAACTGGCCGTTAACTCGTTAACGGTGCAAAATACCACCCCAAAGAGGTACATTTTCGGAACCAACGCAGAGGAGGCCCTGTATACCGATTTTCAGCCAAATCGAAAGGCCCCGCTGTTTCCCGTTAAAATGTTATTTGGTCGTTAACTCGTTAACGGTGCAAAATACCACCCCAAAGAGGTACATTTTCGGAATCAGCGCATCAAGGAGGCCCTGTATACCGATTTTTAGCCAAATCGAAAGACCCCGCCGTTTCCCGTTAAATGTTAATTGGTCGTTAACTCGTTAACGGTGCAAAATACCACCCCAAAGAGGTACATTTTCGGAATCAGCGCATCGAGGAGGCCCTGTATATCGATTTTCAGCCAAATCAAAAGACCCCGCCGTTTCCCGTAAAATGCTAATTGGTCGTTAACTCGTTAACGGTGCAAAATACCACCCCAAAGAGGTACATTTTCGGAATCAGCGCATCGAGGAGACCCTGTACACCGATTTTAAGCAAAATCAAAAGACCCCGAAAATTTGCTGCTGAAATCGATATATGCTGCTGAAATGTTAACGTATCGTTAACTCGTTAACGATGCAAAATACCATCTCAAAGAGGTACATTTTCGGAATCAGCGCATCGAGAAGGCCCTGGACACCGATTTTCAGCCAAATCGAAAGACCTTGCTGTTTCCCGTTAAAATGTTAATTGGCCGTTAACTCGTTAACGGTGCAAAATACCAACCCAAAGAGGTACATTTTCGGAGTCAGCGCATCGAGGAGGCCCTGTATACCGATTTTCAGCCAAATCGAAAGACCCCGCTGTTTCCCGTTAAAATGTTAATTGGTCGTTAACTCGTTAACGGTGCAAAATACCACCCGAAAGAGGTACATTTTCGGAATCAGCGCATCAAGGAGGCCCTGTATTCCGATTTTTAGCCAAATCGAAAGACCCCGCCGTTTCCCGTTAAAATGTTAATTGGTCGTTAACTCGTTAACGGTGCAAAATACCACTTCAAAGAGGTACATTTTCGGAATCAGCGCATCGAGGAGGCCCTGTATACCGATTTTCAGCCAAATCGAAGGACCCCGCCGTTTCCCGTTAAAATGTTAATTGGTCGTTAACTCGTTAACGGTGCAAAATACCACCCCAAAGAGGTACATTTTCGGAATCAGCGCATCGAGGAGACCCTGTACACCGATTTTAAGCCAAATCGAAAGACCCCGAAAATTTGCTGCTGAAATCGATATATGCTGCTGAAATGTTAACGGATCGTTAACTCATTAACGATGCAAAATACCACCTCAAAGAGGCAAATTTTCGAAATCAGCACATCGAGAAGGCCCTGTATACTGATTTTCAGCCAAATCGAAAGACCCCGCTGTTTCCCGTTGAATTGTTAACTGGCCGTTAACTCGTTAACGGTGCAAAATACCACCCAAAAGAGGTACATTTTCGGAATCAGCGCATCAAGGAGGCCCTGTATACCGATTTTTAGCCAAATCGAAAGACCCCGCCGTTTCCCGTTAAAATGTTAATTGGTCGTTAACTCGTTAACGGTGCAAAATACCACCCCAAAGAGGTACATTTTCGGAATCAGCGCATCGAGGAGGCCCTGTATACCGATTTTCAGCCAAATCGAAAGACCCCACCGTTTCCCGTTAAAATGTTAAATGGCCGTTAACTCGTTAACGGTGCAAAATACCACCCCAAAGAGTTACATTTTCGGAATCAGCGCATCGAGGAGGCCCTGTATACTGATTTTCAGCCAAATCGAAAGACCCCGCTGTTTCCCGTTAAAATGTTAACTGGCCGTTAACTCGTTAACGGTGCAAAATACCACCCCAAAGAGGTACATTTTCGGAATCAGCGCATCAAGGAGGCCCTATATACCGATTTTTAGCCAAATCGAAAGACCCCGCCGTTTCCCGTTAAAATGTTAATTGGTCGTTAACTCGTTAAGGGTGCAAAATACCACCCCAAAGAGGTACATTTTCGGAATCAGCGCATCGAGGAGGCCCTGAATACCGATTTTCAGCCAAATCGAAAGACCCCGCCGTTTCCCGTTAAAATGTTAAATGGCCGTTAACTCGTTAACGGTGCAAAATACCACCCCAAAGAGGTACATTTTCGGAATCAACGCATCGAGGAGGCCCTGTATACTGATTTTCAGCCAAATCGAAAGACCCCGCTGTTTCCCGTTAAAATGTTAACTGGCCGTTAACTCGTTAACGGTGCAAAATACCACCCCAAAGAGGTACATTTTCGGAATCAGCGCATCGAGGAGGCCCTGTATACCGATTTTCAGCCAAATCGAAAGACCCCGAAATATGCTGCTGTGAGGCTGATATTCGTTGCTGCTGAATTGATAGACGTCCTACTTCATTGAAGAGCATTTCAATTTAGTGTTTGATTGTGTCAGAATATGTGTGTTAACTGCTAAAATGCAATATTTTGCTTCATTAGATTGGCTGTCCCCTGAAGTTTGTAAGGATTTAGGTACCTTCTTAAATACTTGGCCACTCAATATTGTCATTTTATTTCCCAATTTATGCTCACAAATATTTATTATAAGTAGGTACTGCATGGATTAGGTATTCCTGGATGGGACACTCCGCCGATTTTCCGACCACCCGGCGGCGGCGGCGGATTTCCCGACGGCGAGGGCGCTGGCGCCATTTTAGCATTGCGGGCTATGAGCGGAGCGTGTCTTTTTGCATACTTTTGTCGTTTATTACCTACCTGTAACCGATTTTGATGAAAATTTTTGTGAACCTGGTAGAACAGGAATTGAGGAATGTCATGAAAATATTATTTTCCCAGTTTTGATTTAAGAAGTTGCTTAAATTCTGCTTTCAAGTGAGGGTTCGTGATTACAGCCGAAGAGCCAATGTTAGAATGAAGTGAAGTTTTATGCGATAACATGAAAATAAGTTGATACTTGTATTAAATCATCAATAGGAACCTGTTTGACTGCCGAGGAACGATGATATTTGATGATAAATTGCATCGGCAAGTCAAGAATACCGGCTCAGTTTATGGGCATCAGGTAATGATTCCGTATGTGATAGTGACTAAATGGAGCCATATTAATTAAAAGAAAGAACTTAAAATATGTGTGAAGTCTCTGAAATCGTGTCTTATGAGCTAAAGTTCGCTAATTTCGCCCTCCATTACCGCGTTTTTAGCACGCAAGCCGGTGCGGCGGCCGCCGGCGCACTCGCCGCCGATGCACGGTACATAGAATACTAGGTAACACCGGTTTCTCCGCTCAACACAGGGCCAATGGTAACCACTTTCTTCAGCTGACGTCTGTGACCTTGAGCTGACCTAGGATGATAAACAGCTGACAATTTAGGCTATTTGAAACTCACTTGACAGCTGAAGAGCGTGATTTAAAATATAAATATTTGTCAGACACTGACAAAACATATTATTCACCAGTCATTTTTTCAGCACATTCTGTCATAAATTAGCTGACTCCCTCTGGTCTTCCACACGGCAGAAAATGCAAGTGCATATTCTGCAGTCTTGAAGTGAACCAAACGCTTATGATACATATGATCGTTTCCCTCAGAGCACAACGGAAACTGCGAGAAAACAAGAGAGAGTCGGACTCTACAAATGAATGAATTTGGAAGAAAAATAGCTGTATTTTTTCTTGTAGAAATGTTGACTTTGAAAACATTGGCCATCAACTTTAAAATTGCCCCCAAATATGAAAATGTGTGAATTGACAAAACAGGCAATCTTGCTGTTTTTGCCCAAGTTTGTTCATGATTTAGAGAGATTCGATGCGAAAATGCACTGATAAATACTTTTGAAAGCGAGGTCTCGATCAGTGTATTAATTTTGATTTTTAATTTAACGCTAGTCCCACTTTTTCTTCGAAGAAAATATTTTTGTCAATTTTTCAATAATTCTTTTATGCGTCATTGCTTAAAAAATAAAGCGAGTCGGACCGTAATTCTTTCAAAATGACTGATCGTGCTCAATATCTATCGGAATATATCAACAGATCGGCCAGACTCATCGGCTAAATATGTTTAAATTGCATTTTTCTTACTTTCTGCAGAGTTTCCTGCAAAATTTTACTGTAGTGTGAGCTGCGTTTCCTGCAGATTGTGTTCACAGACCAATGGGAGACAAGTATTTCTTCATCAACAGGTTTATTCGCCATCAATTGGTCTAGCGGGTGTTTCTCGTGTGCGCAGCTTATGTCACAGCTGCGTAAGAACACGTTCGCTATTTATCATTATGGATATTTCTTTTCGGAATATCAATATCAAAGGCCTGTCAAAGGCCAATGTGTTTCGCAGTTTTGTAAGATTTGTGGCGGAGGGATTATCGTCATTAACTAATCACTTGATATCAGATTTTAATGGGGAGTGGTACGTAATGCCCGCACGACTGTTGACTTTCATTGTAATTGCCTGAGCTGGTTCCTGGGCCGCCTCAGATAGCAGGATGGTGTGTCAAGTATCATGGCCGCCTGACAGGAAGGTGGGTAGGTACCCAGACCCCTAGCTCAATATTAATCTCAGATGAAGCCCGTATATATGTCTTAGAGCTTGTTTAAGTTTTAACCTCACCTACATATAAACTAACATAATCTGAAATAACCAGGCATGCTAGAACCCTAATTTTGGTCAAATACTGATGAGCAGAAAAACATTAACTTTTTGACGATTTGCCATGCCTACCTATGTCTGGACGAGGGTTTGTTGGTTACTGTGTAGATAAACAATGGTGAAGATAAAAAACATCATCTACCCTAGCCTAACCTTGCGTACCAACCTACAACTTTTGGTAAATGTTCAAAAAGAGTCGGGTTCACTTTTCAGGCATACCTACATTTTGTACATTCTTACACTATTTGACATCCTGAATCCAGATATGATATTTACATGTGATACACATACAAAACAAAAATCAGACCTTACCTAACCCCATGTTGCATATTCATATGAACTGTAGATCATATATTTTTTAAACAAATACCCATCTTTCATCCTTTCAGCATACCTACAACCTACTAAACAGCCTTGGTATCATATCAACCTACCATTCATACTTTATCTACGCATACATATTGATATATGGGGTATGTTTTGTTCAGTAGGTTATTGTAGGTCATGTGCCAACATGCTATCATTTGTCATGCTTTGATTTCAGGTGGTGTCTTGTGGGCTTTATAGTGGGCGTTGTGGCCCTCTCTAAGTGCAAGGGTTAAGTGTTGATGCACATAATGCAATGTGTTTTTTTCCATGGGCGCAGGAACCTCACGTAAAGTGTGTGTGTGTGTGTGGGGGGGGGGGGGCAGAGAACTTCAATGTCACCTTGTGGGAACCCCAATACCCCTATGAACAAATTCTTTGCAGTTTCGTGCTCATCTCACCTTGCCAAACCATTTCTTGCTCTTAGTTTTGAATTTAAATGAAAAATAAATATTTTACTTTAAAAATTAGCGTAGCTGACAAGTGGGGGCATGCCCCCCCGCTCCTACATCTATGGTTTTTTCTTAATGGTACAAACCATCCAGATTCATATGAGAAGGGTAGGTAGCTACCTACAAAACCAAATCAATGCCTCAATTGTTTATTGCTTTCTTACAATAAGTCCCTCCTCTTTCAATCGCACTAAACTATCTACTGTCACAATGTAGTGTGCGTCATGATTTCTCAACTCTATGCATACAATATATTTCCATTTGTCAATCACATATTGTTTTTTTTTTTTACAGGCTTTCCGGTTATGACTGAGGCTGGCATCTCACCTGTCCTGGCTACGCTAAATCACTGCGGATGCCGAATGCCGAGGACCGGAGAGCCAACTGCTTTGAGGCGTGAGCTCTGTGGCGTGGCTCGAGTGATCACCAGGTTCTGACGGCTACGGCGCCGTCGACCTGGTTGGATAGCTGGGGCCTGGACGAGGGTGCCCTTAGTACGGTGGCCAATCGGTTACGTCCGAGGGGCGCTCGAACACGCTGCCGTCGCGTGGCTGCCGGCGGCCGCCCCCTCGCACGTGAATCTCCTGGAGCGAGGACTGCGAGAGGCGGACGCATCATCACCTGTGTCCGCGCTCAATACCGTGCCACGCTGGCGGAAGCCCGACTTTCTCCGATGGAGGACAGAAGCTGGACGCTGGCTGCCAGGCTGCTGGGGAGGGCGCTGGCTCTGCCATCAGGAGACCCCCTGCGCGCGACCGCCGAGGCCTCGGCACCGGCGCGCCTGTCTTCGGTCCGAGGCTGGAGATTGCGAGGCCGCCAGGCCTGGGCGAGAGCGAGAACGCCCCAGCTGACGAACTGCACCAGGCGGCGCAGAGACACCTAGCGTCCCTCCCCCAGCAAGCCATCTGGGTTTGGCCGGATGGGTCGGCGGATGCGGGAGTCCGCAGCGGAGGAGCAGGAGCCTTTTTGGAGTAGCCGGACGGTGCGACCGACGGGGGGGGCGCTGGAGTACGCTGCAGCCGCCTGGCTGCCGGCGACCCCCCCAACACACGTGGAGATCATAGCGAGAGAGCTGCGTGCCGCGGCCCGTGTGGTGACAGGCTGCGCAGCGTCTACGCCCGTCCACGCCCTAATGTCGGAGGCCGGGATGGCAGACGCGCGGTCCCGCCACGTGACGCTAGCGGCAAGAATGGTGGGCCTCGCCGCGTCCCTCCCGGAGGGCGACCCGCTGAGGACAGTGGGTGAAGCGGTCGTCCCGCGCCGACTATGTTAGGCCAAAGGCAGCGTCTCCATTTGGTATGTGTATTGGAGCTTCCACAAGCAGTAGCGGCAGCAGCAGCAGCACAGCAGCACCCGCGCGTGGCGGCTCCCCGGCTCCGAATGACCGCCCGCCCGGGGCCGTGGCGCGACCTCGCGCCGCCGCGCCGGTCGCAGTGGCGCGCTCAGCGAGAGGCTGCTCAGAGGCGCACCCAGCGGGAGGGGGCGCCACACTTTGCCCAGAACATGTACGGAAATAACCCAACACACCTCCCCCCATAAAGCTTTGGCATACAAGCTGCGAATAAAACATGCACAGCCTGAATATACACTCTTGCGTACTGTTCGCTCTCCACTTAACTAACTTAACATTTATACGTATTGCATACAATTACTGGACTGAACCGCCACGGCCGACAGTAAATGACAATTTAATCGAAGGTCCCGGCATCGACGAATCGAGTAGCATCGGGCCTCGTTAATCGGCCTCGCCACTCGGGATAGCGTCCGCTGACGCCTATAGCGCTGCCGCAGAATGCTGAGCCGCGTTGGGAGCCTCCGTCCGGACCTGCGGTTCGTCCACTGCAGCGAGCCCGTAGCCGAGTGAACAGCCGCATCAGCACGTCAGGGTCGTCTGGCGCGTGACGCGGCTCATGCCTGGCGGTATGCGAAATATCAGCGTATCAAAACACGTACAACATTTAATACATGGACAATGACTTTTTTGTAACACTTGGATCGCATTGCAATAATCTTGAGCTCTAAAATCGATACTTAGTTAGGGTATCTCACTGGTGGCTTTGACACCCGTCCAGACTGTGTCACATATCCGACCGGTGACTGTAACGGCCGATCTATGTCTGTCTCACTGGGCACTCTTAGGAAAATGGGAGGTGGTATACTCTCCTTAGATATGATGTCGGTGTCCGGCGGCGTGTGCACCGTGTCCTCTGGCTTCCTCCCTCGTCGATCGTATGTAGCTGGTTCTTCTGCAGCGTCGTCTCTCTTCCGCACCTTGACAGGTTTCAGGTGATTGTGATGGACGTTGACTTCTTTCCCTCCTGGCATGCTGACTCTGTATGTCACTCCTTCGGCATGATGTTGCTGCCTCTGCAAGACAGTTGCTGGTCCTTTATATCGCAAGGCTAGCTTGCGCTTGCCACCAACGTTACTGGTGTGGTCCAACAGCCATACCCTCTGACCTATCTCGTACTGTATTTCCCTCGTAGATTTCTCGTGCGTCTCCGACATGTAACGAGCGGCCTTACCGATGTTTTCCTCGACTTTTTCAAAGGCGTGTCTAAGCTGACGCAATTTGTTTTCGACGTAAGTGTCGACAATCGACACTTTGCCTTCCACGCCAAACATTTCGTCGACTGGAAGGCGGGCCTCACGTCCGTGCACCAGGAAGAATGGCGTAAACCCGGTAACCGAATGTTTTGACGTGTTGTAGGCGAAGGTGAGAGACGCCAAGTGATCGTCCCAGTCGGACCCGCATGGTTTCAAGAATTTTGACGACATGTCTTTGAGCGTGCGGTTAAATCGTTCTACCATACCGTCGCTCTCCGGTCGGTATGGTGACGTTCTAGTCTTCTCGATACCCAGCCGTCTACACAAGGACTGGAAGACGGCCGATTCAAATTGTCGACCTTGGTCACTATGGAGCCTTTCAGGAACGCCTTGCCGTAGAACCATGTCCAGTAAACAATCGGACACTGTCTCGGCCGTCTGGTTGGGCATGGCGTAAGTGTAGACATACTTGGTGAAGTAGTCCATCACCACCAGGGCATACCTGTTTCCGCGTACTGACATCGGCATCTCGGTAATGTCAATTGCGACTCTCTCGAATGGTCTTGAATAGGCGTCGGTACGAAGAGAGGCCTGTAACCGTGGTGTTGGTCTGTTTCGGCGCTGGCAGGCTTCACACGTTTCGCAGTGATGGACCACGTCCTTTCCCATCCCGGGCCAGAAGAACCTGGCCGCTACTTTCTCAAGCGTGCGGTTGGTGCCCAGATGTCCTGCCGTCTTGTCGTCGTGCAGCATGCTCAGAACTGTTTCCCGATACGTGCGGGGCAGGAGAATGACTAGACAGTCTCTTTCTTGGTGTTTCAGTTTCATGACGCCTTGTTCTATCGTCAGCTGGTCGAACAATCGAGCCATTATTCTAAGGTTCCGATTTCGTTTTCGAATTTCCTTCTTCGGAGGGAGTCGCCCTGTCATCAACCACTCCTTCACCTCTCCAAGAATCGGGTCAAGGTCCTGCTCACGTCTGAGCCTTTCCGTGTTCATCGCGTCTGTCACAGCCTCGTGGTCTGCGGTCATGGCTTCTTCGACCTCAGGATGAAAATCGGCGTTCTGTCGTGACATGGCATCGGCGTTGCCATTGTCACTGCCCTTTCGGTACTGAACGTCAAAGTCGTATGTGCTGAGTTCGATTGCCCATCTGCCACGTCGCCCCGTGGCGTCTCCGTCGACATTGATCGAGCGGGGAATGTTCTTGAGCGGTTTGTGGTCCGTCATCACCGTGAACGTTGTGGCAGCCAAATATGGGCGAAAATGTCTAATAGCCCATACAATTGCCCAAAGTTCTTTATCATACGTCGGCCATCGACGTTCACTCTTGTTGAGCACCTTGCTGGCGTAGGCGATCACCCTCTCATCGCCGTTGATGGTCTCCGTCAACACCGCTCCGACTGCAGTATTGGAGGCGTCGGTTGCAACCTTGAACTCGCCCTTGCAGGTTGGCAGGGTGAGGATTGGCGCCGACGTCAGCTTCGTTTTAGTGCTTTCAAAGCTTTCCACCAGCTCTTCAGTCCATTCTACAGTACCCTTTTTCTCAGCAGCTTCTCTGATGGGTCGCACGAGGTCAGAATAGTTGGGCACGAATCGCGAGTAGTATCCTGCGAGCCCTAGAAAACTCTTCAGCTCTTCGGCTTTCTGTGGTCGAGGCCAGTGACGCACCTTCTCTATGTTTGCTGGGTCTGGCTCCACACCGCTCTTCCCCACCTTGTGTCCGAGGAATACTACCTCGTCGCGGGCTAGACAGCACTTCCTTGGCTTTAGTTTCATCCCTGCTGTCCTGATCCTTTGGAAGACCTCCTCCAGGTTCTTGAGATGATCGTCTTGATCCTTTCCGAAGACAATAATGTCGTCTATGTACACCAGGCAGCTTTTTGAGTCCATTCCAGCCAGCACTAGTTCCATCAGTCGTTGGAACGTGGCTCCAGCGTTCTTGAGGCCGAAAGGCATGGACCGGAAGTGGTGCAGGCCTTTTCCCGTGCTGAAAGCGGTTTTCTCTCGGTCTTTTTCAGCGACATCAACCTGCCAGTAGCCTGAGGCCATGTCGAGGGTGGAGAATAGAGGTGGCAAAAGATGAAAATTTTGGGAACCAGACTCGAACCAGACCCGGCTGGACATTTCTGGAACCAGTCGGACCCGGTCTTAGTTGGAATCGGAACCACTTGGACCCGTTCCCCAAAAGTCAATTAATACAAATTACTTGTAGGTATCATTAGTTCCATCATGTAAAACAGCCTATTTCCTACTGGGAATACTCATGAGCTACAGTGTGCAAAGAGGCATTCACTTCATTCACTTCATATTTTGCAATAATGTGTAGTGTGCAAGATGTATAGTTTATGGTAGGACCCGGTTGGACCCGTCAGAAAATTTCCAGGAACCGGTCTGGACCCATATGGGTCCAGACTGGTTCTTTGGACCGGGTCCTCGGGTCCACATTTTGCCACCTCTAGTGGAGAACAGGCTTGCCCCCGCGAGGCTGTCGAGGCTGTCATCCACCCTCGGGAGAGGGACTGGCAGACTTTGGGTGACAGAGTTCACTGCTCGAAGATCGACGCAGAATCTGAAACTGCCGTCTTTTTTCTTGGCCAGAACGATGGGTGAGCACCAAGGGCTGGAACTCTCCTCGATTATTCCCTCTTTCAACATCTTTTCCTTTTGTCTTTCCACCTCTTCTCTTAGTTTCATTGGGATCCGTCGTGGCCTTTGTCGGATCGGAGCCGCGCCTCCAGTTTCGATGTGATGTTGTAGAAGCTTTGTTTTTCCAATGTCGGACTCTCCCGTGCTGAAGATATCCTGGTATCGTGACACAAGTTGTGTTAGCGAGGTCTTGCCACTCTCTGAAAGGGCAGTAGACTCGAGTTTGAGTTCGCTTAAGAGATCATCGAGCGTCCCTGCACTGAGTTCAGCTGAAGCCGCTGAAGAGCTCGGGACGTCGTACATACCCTTGCCATTTTCTTGAATAGAGTACAGTGTACCGATTTCTGTGCCTGGAGGGATCGTTACTGCTTTGCCCCCGATGTTGGCGACCTGAATCGGCACGGTTGCCTCGCTCGTCACTTCTGTAACTAAACGAGGGACCCTCCACTCTTGGCTGCTCTCAACTGAGTGAGGTTCTAGAACACCCTCCCAAGTGGCTTCTTTAGTGATTTTAACGCCTCCATCTGGGATCTCGACCTCGGCCTGAACGAGGGTCTGAGACCTAGCGGGGATGGTGACTGAGGCACAAGTGACCACCCTTGCTCGTAGCGGTCGTAACTCAGAATATGTTGGTAAAGGAATCTCGACGTTCCCCACTCTGAAAACCCCTGCCCTGTCATCTAGCACTGTTTTGTGCTGGCAGCAGAAGTCTCGGCCGAGAACGACCTGGTAGATCAAGCCTGGAATGACCAACATAGGCTGGATGAACTGCGAGGTTTGTATCGAGAACGACACTTCTGCTTGTGTGTTGACCTGTATTTTCTGCCCGTTTGCCTGCGTTATTGTTCCAAAATTTCCTTTGTGGGACGCTCCTTTCTGTACAGCCGCTCGGGCGAATTCTTGTCCAATCATTGACGCATCGGCTCCGGAATCAACGAGGGCCCATACACTGCGTCCTTCGACTTCGATTTTGATCACTGAAGCGCGTTTGGGGCTTGCTTCTTGACCAGGCACTGCTGTAGTGTTCCCAACAGCGCCAGAATTATCGCGTGCGGGGCTCGAGGGAGCGATGCCCCCTGCTGCGACTGGCGTTCTCCAGCATTCGTGAAGCGCGTGGCCGTGCCTTCCGCAACCCTGGCAGGAAATACCGGGCGGAATCGCGCTCGGTGCTGCCCTCGGGGCAAAGGACCGTGTTGTCCGTTTCTGTCGGTTTGAAAACCGCGGACAATCGCGTTTGAAATGGGCGGTATCGCCACACAGGTAACAAACGCCTCGTTTACTCTTGGTTGGTTTGCAGTGCTCGGTCACCTGGACTTTCATTTCATTCAACTCACTCCGGAGTTCTCCAAGGATGGTCAGAATATCTGGTGCCTGTCCACCCTCAATGGGTTGCGTTTCTTTAGCCGAAATTGCCACTGTCGTGTCATGACCAGCGGACGCCCTCATAATGGCGAGAGTGAGGTCCTTTTCCCAAAGTCTCTGGACGACTTCCTCCGCTTTTTGAAGCGACAGCACAGTGTGGTCATTGTGCAGCTTCTCTTGAAGCTTAAGATCGCTCAGACCACACAGGAAGTGATCTAGCGCTATATGATCCACCTGTTCACTGGATAACCCCGGGTGTGCCAGGCCTGTGAGTTTTCGGACGCGATCAGCGAATGATTCTATATTCTCTTCAGGCAGTTGACGGATAAAACGCAACTTAGCCCGAGCCCGTCGCGTGTCGCAGCTAGATCCAAATTTATTTTGTAGGGCCCCCTTAAGTTCCTTGTAGTCGCTCCTGGCTCCTTTGTCCAAGTTCCCACAAATGTCCAAAGCAGCACCATCCAGCAAATCGAGCAGGGCAGTTGCTAGTTTTGTCTTCTCCAAGTCACCAAAACGCGTCTCAAAACGGAAAATCCACGTTTCCCAATTTTCCTCCTCGCGACCGCTAAATTTTGTTGTGCTGTGAATTTTTGAGTACAGTTCGTTCGACATTTTGGACAGTGTATGAACGACGACTGATAAATATGATCGTATCGTCCAACGATACGGTATGCAATGACCAAACCGGTAATTTGAAAATCGTGTCGTAAAACGACTACGCTATATATGCCCTATCATCGTATCGACCAACGATACGTTATGCAATAACAAAACCAGATAATTTGAAAAAACGTGTCGTAAACGACCACGCTATCTGTGCCTAATGAGTTGATATGGATATGGCAGCGTGGTTTGATATACACCAACTATAATCGACCGGAAATCAGCAAAAGCCATGTCAAAAACGACTGCAACTTTCCCAAATTTCAGGTCGTAGGTTTAAGGCTCATGTATCGTGAATCGATAACATAGGAGCTGCTAAAACGGTTACCGTTTAACCGAACATCACTTAAATATAGGGAGCGTAAATGAGCTTACCTTGACCGCGCCAATGTTAGGCCAAAGGCAGCGTCTCCATTTGGTATGTGTATTGGAGCTTCCACAAGCAGTAGCGGCAGCAGCAGCAGCACAGCAGCACCCGCGCGTGGCGGCTCCCCGGCTCCGAATGACCGCCCGCCCGGGGCCGTGGCGCGACCTCGCGCCGCCGCGCCGGTCGCAGTGGCGCGCTCAGCGAGAGGCTGCTCAGAGGCGCACCCAGCGGGAGGGGGCGCCACACTTTGCCCAGAACATGTACGGAAATAACCCAACAACTACGTACCACCGAGGGATGGAGAGAGGTGGGGCTCGCTGCGCTGTCGGCCGCCGGGGCTAAAGACGTTCCAGTGGAGGCCCGACTACATCACTCCCTGCCGCCGTGGACCGACAGTACTGCCGTCCAATTCCATCTGGACCTCGGTCCGCGAGCCAGCCGCGCGACATCTGCAGAGACCCGCCGAGCCGCGGCGGAGGAGCGCATCTGAGAGCTCCCGCCCGAGGCCGTATGGGTCTGGTCGGACGGCTCGGCGGAGGGCGGCGTGGAGAACGGTGGCGGCGGCGCGCTGCTCCGCCCACCAAACGGAGACGACCTGGAGGTACGGGTGCCGGCGGGCCGCTTCTGTTCCAGCACCCGCGCGGAGCTCACCGCGCTGCTGGCAGCTCTGGAGGCGGGCGCCGAGCTGCCGGGCTGCAGGGGAGTGCCTGTAGTCGCCTGCCTGGACTCGAAGGCGGCTCTGCTGCTCCTGGCTGGAGGCGCTGCGGCCCAGGCCTCGACACTGGGCGCCAGACTGTGGGCCCAGCTCCGGCGCATGACGGCCGACGGCAGCACGGTCACGCTGCAATGGGTCCCGGCCCACTGTGGGCTCGCCGGTAATGAAAGAGCGGACGCCCTGGCCAAGGAGGCGGCCGCTCTTCCCCAGCAGTCAACGCCGGTGGATGTCCGCACTCTTACGCGGGCTGTCGCGCGGCACTCCAAGAGGAAGTGGCAGGCGGACTGGCCGGCCGGTTGGTACCGCACCGTCATGGGGGACCGCGCCCCCGCCCCGGTCCGGACCGCCACCAGGGAGGAGGCCGTCGACATCCACCAGCTCCGGTCTGGCCACTGGGCCCGATCGGAGCAGTACCTCCACCGGATTGGTCGAAGACCTACACCTGAGTGCGCTCAATGCGACGACAAGGAATACCCTGCGGGCCGCTGCCTAGTCTGCTCTAAAGCAGCGGACACCCCGGCGCACGTGTTGCTGGAATGCCCGTGCCTGTACGGCCCCCGGCTCCGTGCGCTGGGCAACATCATCGGCGCGGCCCACGATGTCCGGCGCGACGACGTGGTGGCGGCCTTGGCCGCCGGATACATGGCCCACAAGAGCCGGTCGGCTACGATACCGCTCCGGCGGTAGCCGGGGGGTCAAACAGCAAACAACAACAACAACAGCTACGCGTCCCGGCCGGTCAGGGCGGAGATGGTCGCACTCCGCGCGGCCCTGAATCACCTGCGCGACCACCCGCACCAGCCGAGCGCGCCGATTACCATCTGCTCGGATTCGCAGTCGGCCCTCGCGACGCTGAGAGAGGGCCCGGCGTCCCAGAAGACCCTGCTAGGAGCCGCCATCTGGACCGAACTAGCGGCCCTGGCCGGTCCGTCCCGCCGGATCCACCTGCAGTGGATGCCGTCCCATTGCGGCGTCGGCGGAAACGAGCGCGCCGACCAGATCGCCAAGGAGGCGGCCGCGCTCCCCCAGGCGGCGGTCCCGGTGGACGTCGCTACCGCCCACCGTGCGGCCGTCAGAGTGGCCCGCGACCGCACCATCGCCGCCTGGCCGGACGGCTGGTACCGGACCCTGATGGAGAACCGGCTGCCGCCACCGGCCGCGGCGGGGGACAGATCGTCAGCCGTCGACGTCCGCCAGCTCCGAGCGGGCCACTGGTCAGGATCCCGCCAGTACCTCCACCGGATTGGACGGAACCCTTCCGACGATTGCCGCCAGTGCCCTGACATCGACTGTGCGGCGGACCGGTGCACCGTGTGCCGGGAGGAGGCCGACACGCCCCGGCACTTCTTCTTCCAGTGCCCGGCCCTCATGGGCTGGCGTCTCCGGAGGTACGGGACGATTTTCCCTAACCCGGAAGACGTCCGCGACGACGGAGAGGTGGCGGCCCTGGCGGCCGCTGTGAGGGACCTCCAGAGCCGCACGGCTACACCGCGGTGACGCGGCTGGAGGGAACACACAACAACAACAACAGAGCGAGAATCCCACCGTGGCAACAGACGGCTGGCGTCACCTTCCGCCTCCGGTTGAACGTGTGCCCGATCCGGGCTGGGGCCACGGCGGCGGAAGGTGCAGCGTGGCTACGCTGCACCTCGCGTTCCTGCCCCTGTGTGCTGTCCGGCTTTGGATGGACGGATCTGCGGAGGGCGGAGTCTTCAGGCGCTGGGCGGGAGCCGTGCTGGTCTAGCTGGACGAAGAGGCCGAGGAACTGAGGGCCCCGGCCGGAGATCTTTGCTATAGCTACCGCGCGGAGATGGTGGTGCTGGTGACCGGTCCGGCGGAGACCCTACTCGGGAGAGACAGAGACCAGGACCTGCGTTCCGTACGTATCTGCTAACTGTGCGGTGGTGCTGGTGTAGTGCAGCATTTTTGGATGGATAGCTACATTTCACGATTAAATAGCTGTTACGATTCAATGCAGGTGGCGTGACGAACAATGTGGTAGTTATCTGTTGGCCACTTCTGCGGCCGCTGCTATTTCCTACTCGAAGGCGGGCGCGCTGTTTGGCTGGGCCGGCAGGATGTTCCCATTATGTGTCGACGACAAAGCGAGTATATTCATGTTCTTTTAATGCACATAGGTCTGTTGTATATTTGAAGTTTTATTTTAAGTTGACAATTCCGAAGGTCAAACTTCATCTTCTCTCTTTCATTTGTGTTGCCCCTTTAGCGTTCATGTTTGTTATAAGTCTCCTGGTCCGGCTTGGTTGCCATCTTTATTCGTGATGTATTTTATTTTACGAACATGCTGGTGATCAATGCAATACACTTTTGGTTAATAATGCTGCTTTAGCTCTGATCCTTTGTGGCATGTCTTGACTGTACTATTGCGATAGTGATTTTTCCTCAACAAAATATGCAGGCAACCAATGTAAATGCTGCCAAAAGTTTGTCATTACGTGATGTATCTAAAAAAGATCAAGTTTCTGAACGTGGTCGTGTACTACGTAACCGGAAACTCAATAGGGCGTGAAATTATGTGAAGCAAAACTACTGGAGTGAGGCTGGCCACGCCAAAATCAAGTGAGATATGTCTAGCCTTTCTTCAGCCGCCAAGGCTTCGACAGACTAGCCCTGGGTTCGGTGTCTCTCGAACTACGAAGATTCAACGTCGTCCGGCCAATCCTGGTTAAGGTCAGCGGGGACTTAGCTGTGGTTATGGAACAGGATTGGCCATCCGAGAGACTCCGAACCTCGGGTATGTTGCAGGGGTGGAGATCTGTCAAAATTTCACGGGGATCCAGGCTGGGCAGATGGAGGCGGGCTGGAGGCAGTACCATTGACCTACATAGCAGTAATTCGTTTTCAGGGGGGTCCTGACCCCCCCCCGACCCCCCGAGATCTCCACCTCTGGTATGTTGCAGCACAGCTATGTCGACCGAGTGTCGTCGCAAACTGCCCCACTCGACGAGAACAAATAAAACCGTCACGTCCTAGGCTGACTAGGCTTAGCTAGGTGGCAGCACAGTCGTGCCGGCAGGGGGCAGTGCCACAACCAGCCGACTGATATTTTCGTGTGACGTCAGAACCGGTGCCTCCCTGCGCCGATGTTTCGGAGCTCCGCCACCAGGGCTGCCGCTTGGTCGCCGGCGCTAGTGTTGGGGAATAGGGAGTGTCAAGGCCCTATATACCAGGTAGGGTCGTCCGGCGATTCTACCTTTTCGTGACGTCAGCCCGTGACGTCATTTGGAGTCAAGTCTCGAAGCCCCGTTCAATCCCCATGTAAATGAGCGATTTTCGAAGCACTGTAGAATGAAGTCTGCACAAGATATATCAAACCTAAGTATCTTATCTGAAAGAGCAGACAATTTTCTGCAAGTTATCTATTACGTGTTTTTCGCTAAATCTTTTGCTTTTTTCACAAAAGCGTAAAATGTCCCCTCATGTCTCCGCAGCCTCCCTGCCGCCGGCCGCCGCGCGGTCGCGGTAGTGTAGTGGTTAGCGTGCCCGCGCAGTATTCCAAAGGTCCCGAGTTCGAATCTATGCGGTGCGGAACTTTAATTGCAATTCCAAGCTGAATATACGCACATCCATAATAAATTATTATTCGTATAGCTAAACTGTCACCAAGCTATCCATATAAATTGACTTCACCCAAAATATCGGCAAGATTCTATTAAAATATAAATTCAAATATGGCGGCTTGGACTGCCGCGTGCGTTAGGCTCCGCCCATAGCTCCGCCCACATGCGTGACGTCATTCGTGTTAGTGGACACACGCGGAGATAGGGGACGACATGGGCCTGGGGAGAGTCCTATCCAGGTCAGGGGGGGTTCATCGCCATAGGGACACACGTACAAGGAAATTGCTACCAAATGCTGCCAATGTGACGTCACTGGGATGCTCGAAAGCTGATTGGTCGCTGAGATTCGAGTAACGTAGTCAATTCTGGCGCACCGGCGCAGTGTTTTCCGACCGTTGCGTGTTATTACTTTGGTTGTTATGCAAAGTTTTAATATGTTTGTTTAATAATATAAACACGTTTTCATGTGTTTGAAGGTCGCAAAAGCTTAACATAAGTGGCAACCGCACTTTGTATTACGTTTCGTCTCATATATTATGAAGAACAACCAAGTAGGATTTCAAGCTGGGATCATGCTGAGGAACCTCTACCAAGGTATTTATTTTGCAATGGATCTAAACATAATCCGGCGTTTTTTAAAGTTTCCATTTTTGCAATTAGGCTGGTAATAATTTTTCAGTGCTCGCAGTGCGCATAAGTACCTTGACCTAACATGATACACTCAACAAATAAAATGGTTAGAGCAAACACGCAATGTAAACAAACTAGTGCTACAGTGGCAAATTGAAATATAAATGAGCTCTTTACTTTTAAGCATTAAAATTTAAATTGTTTATAGTATGGTCACATACTGCGGGCTGGGTTCATCTCAATCTCGTTGCAATGTTATCAGAGCTGTAAAAATGAAAACAAATGTTTTTGCATGGTATTATTGTTTATTTTCAAATTGGTCACTGAAGTTATTTCATGTGTAGGTGCTTAATCTTATTCAACATTTATTTATTAGTTGCTTGTACTGTCAGCATGATGTTAGCCAAATTTGTTTGTGCTGAGAGTTTTCTGTTTACAGGAAAGCTGAGGCGAGGGCGAGTAGGTCCCTGAGGAGGATCACTGCAAAGGAGGTCAAGGAGATTCTGGGAGCAGCCTGCGAGCAACCTCTAGACCAGCCAGCAGGCACCTCTGACAAGTAAGTCTAATGGTTTATGTTTTCACTCACTTTAAAAGTGTTCACAAATATCCTGAATATCCATCAGTGTTGAAAATCCTGACCTGTCTTGAGCGATCAGCGACATCATCATTTTTATTCCCATTGTTAAAATGCATCAAAACATTCTTTTTTCCATGAGTAATGGTGACTTTTTTGTCGGGATAAGGCCACTCAATCCAATTAGGTGACGTCTCAAGTCACATCCACTAAATGCTCTGATAATGTCCTATACTGGTCCTAACTAGTACTTAGAAAAAAGCTGAGTTGTGTTTCAGTCTTGGTTGGTGTTTGAACATTTTTATACGCAGTGTTTTTTTTTCTTCTGAAAAAGTGCCATGCTAATCACGAGCAGAGGCGGATCCAGCTCAGAGTTTTTTTTTTGGGGGGGGGGCAAACCATAACAATTTATCGATTCATTCCATGCCTCGTCCACAGGCGTAATGTTAAAATTATGCCGTTTGGGAGGGGCAAATGCCCATTTTGCCCCCCCCCCTGGATCCGCCACTAATCACGAGCGAATTCGAGGGGCAGTCGCCAAACGAGGCTTCAATAGTAACGGGAAAATGGATTAATGCAAAGCCAAAGGGCATGAATTTTTCGTTGTCCGCGAAATCTGTCACTTTCAATGCGTAGACTAGGCTCATTTAAGTGTTATCGGTTTTTTTGTTGCACAATATTAACCCTCGCACGACCAGGCCATTTCTCATAACACGAACGACCAGGGGGGGGGTTGTTACGACCCCCCCCTGGCGTTTCGAAACGGAAGGTCGTAGAGCTTAGCGGAAAAAACCAACGGATTGCTCTCAACGAGATCTCGCGATTGGTGGTATATTTTTTGGTCCTAGGTCAACATTTGACCTACTTTTGACCGGTCAAAGGTCAAATTTTCGGAAAAATAGACTTTTTTCAACTTTCGGCGGCGATTGCGGCAAAACGGTGGGAGATATCGACTTGAAACCTTCACTATCGTGTTCCTTGATCAATTCTCTATCGTTTGGTATGTATTTCGTTTCCCTAGCTCTAAAAATGGCGCGTTGGGAGCGCCGGAAGTCGGCAAGGTCACAGTCGGCGGCAGAAATTCGAAAAATCAAAATTTAAATTTTTGAAATCTGATTGTATTTTTGGATTTGGGAGGTCCATTTGCTCCCTATAGAAGCTAATATTGCTGCATATTCCCATTGAGGTGACAAGAATTAGCAAAATAGTGGTTCGGGCGCTTTTCAAAAATAGTACCGGACGCTGTTCCTCTTGTGACGTCATAGCTCCGTGACCTGACCTGACCCGGTCAAATTTCTTATGCCATATGATAGCCAATACTTGCCCCAACATGCATGGGAAGTTTCATCACGATCCATCAACCGATGTCCGTACCACCGGCAGGAAACCTCGGGCGTTGGCACTCAGTTTGTGAAAATCCGGCCGGAGGCTGTACCTCTTATGACGTCATAACTCCGTGACCTGACATGACCCGATCAATTTTTTTTCGGCAAAAGATGCGCAAAGGTTGCCCCAGTGGGTATTGAAAATTTCAGCCCGCTACGACAAGCCGTTTAGCGTGCACTTCGAAAAAACCTCAGGGGGGGGGGGGGTTGATACAACCCCCCCCCTAGGCGTTCTAGGGTTAAATTGCCAATGTCTTTCAAGTGATGTAGCGTAATACTGCTTTCACAGTGCCGCTGCCGGAGTCGACGCTGGCAGCCATGGCCGGCGCCGAGCTGACGAGTTCCAACCTGGAAGCTCAGCTCGAGGGGCTGGCATTTGTTGCCGGCTTCGTGGCATACAAGTGTCACCACATCGACGCCACCCTCGGTAGTCGGTCTCCTGACTTCTCGGGCGCCGCCGGAGACACTGAACACCCTGCCGAACAGCTGAATTGTGACGATCAGCCGAGGCCAGCTGTTTGTTCTGTCACAAGCCTGGGTGGCCGCTGTGGAGGAGTTCGAGCGGAACTTCTGCCTGCTGATGGGGGCAACTGCAGATCAGGGGCCGCGAGTCATACAGCGTCTCAAGCTGTTCATCGCCGTCAAGCAGCCTCAGCTCGGCACCTGCGTGTCCAGGAAGTTGGCGAGCACCCGTCTCCACTTCCCCCTTCGGTCCTTAGCCTGACTGGACGAGGTCCGGCAGCTGAAAAGAGCCGATAGAAAAGTTGGCCATCATGCAAGGAGCTCTAGGTGAGCTGGTAAACCGGCTCGTGTAGCGACTACGACTGCTGGGTGGTGCTGTGTGACTCGGTGTGGTACGGCCGGCTCTGTGTGGATGCTGTGCGACTCGGCATGGTGCCTCCGGCTGTGTGTAACGGCTGTGCGACTCGGTGTGGTACGGCCGGCTCTGTTGGCGCTGTGCAACTCGGCATGGTGCCTCCGGCTGTGTGTAACGGCTGTGCGACTCGGTGTGGTACGGCCGGCTCTGTGTGGGTGCTGTGCGACTCGGCATGGTGCCTTCGGCTGTGTGTAACGGCTGTGCGACTCGGTGTGGTACGGCCGGCTCTGTGTGGGTGCTGTGCGACTCGGCATGGTGCCTCTGGCTGTGTGTAACGGCTGTGCGACTCGGTGTGGTACGGCAAGATCTGTTGGTGCTGTGTGACTCGGCATGGTGCCTCCGGCTGTGTGTAACGGCTGTGCGACTCACTGTGCGACTCGACATTGAGTAACGGCTGTGCGTCTCGATATTGTACCACCAGCTGTGAGTAACGGCCACCCGTAAGTGAAACTTATAATATTTAGTGACAATGTGTATTCGATTTTTTTTCAGCAATGCAATTTAAGTGCATCCGTCCTGAGCGCACTAGCAGCGCAGCGGAGTCGATGTAATTTCGGTGACTCCCGACTCGTAGTTCCAAAAACTAATTCCGACTCCTAATCCGGTCCGGGCAGAACTGTCTATTCTGACCGATTCCGGCTCAGACTTCGCAGCCCTGCAGCTCCGCAGTCTGCGGAACCGATGAATTTTTGGTGACTTGGACTCTGACTCCTGCTCCGACTTCCAAAATCGACTCCGACTCCGATTACGGCTCCAGTTCGACTCCGACAATCCGATTCAAAAGTCTGGTCCCGACTCCATAACCCTGCGCCCTGGGACCCATACAAGCCTCGCTGGTTTCGGCCCGCTCTTCCTGGACGTGACCTTATATCACTGTTACTCACTTTAAAATGCGACATATTTTCAATTTCTCGTGGGAAAAGTGCTCGCGAAAGCTTTTTGGGCGTTATAACACGAAAAAATGCCACCGGAAAGTCCGTAGTAATGCTCTATACATAGGCCGGCCGCGGCGGGAGCATCCCAGTGACGTCATCCGGGGCCGGTAGGGGGAACGTAAAAAATTCCCTAATGAACCTACCTGGTATATAGGGCCTTGATCCAGGTATACTTCATCCATGGGTACTGTGTGGTGATACTTTTGCTGTTTCTTCCTTCAAATTATTGTTATTGCCTTGTGTTTTATCTTGGCATACCTATCCATGTAATTTTTTATCTTAAATATAGGAAAATATTCCCAAGAAGGCACTGAATTCATAGCACTCGTACATGTGGTGACTGTTGGTGATCTGTATCCCGGACCGTGAAGCTTGAAAGCCTACTTATATGCCACAATTTTTAATATTCAAGTTGATTTTTAATGATGAAATTATAAAAAGTTGTTCAGAACCTTGCACGGACTGGTTTACATATGGAATGATAAATAAACAGTTCTCATCAATCCAAACAAAAATATGGCACATGCTCATGAGAACATTTACTGCAGGTCTTTGACCATTTGCTGGAAAATGCCTTCCGCCAGCTGTCCGGAAAAGTCTTCAAACCTGAGGCATCATCCTGTTATCACTCTGAAATCTGAATAGCTTGGTGAGGTTGCTGAAGGCCTCTATTACTGCTTCCTCTGAGGCTCTGACCCTGAGGTGCTTGAGCAATAAGCATTTTGGACTTAAAAGGAGGGAGTGAATTTTCTGATCCCTTGTTTTCTTGGCAGGTGATTAATCGCTGCTTAGGGCCAGCGACCCATCGGACAGCCTTGAGAAGACCGCCGCACGCTGTTTGCAGTCCGTCGACTTCCTGTCTTCAACGGACGGACGCCCTCGGTCCCACTCAGCAATTGACTGAAGCCTATCGCGCCGATATGCTCGCTCATCTTCCATCCTCGCCCTGCCTGATGGTTTCGACGACCCGGGCTGTGGTCCCTGAGGTTCGGAACCCGTCTCGCTGGCCTGCCAGCAGGAGGCCTGGCGCTCGTCGCAGACGAGCGCTGCAGTCATAGGTGGAGCTTTTCCAGGGAAGTTGGTGGGGCAAAAAGTCGTCAAACCCACAATGTCCGATTATAAAGTTGAATAAAATGACATACTGAATCAATTCCTATCATTACAGACATGTTATTTTGCTCAAACAGACACTCCAAAGCTCTTCAATGCGAAAAAGATTAATTTGCAAAGCAACAAAAGTCTTAGAAATCAGCTTAAGTTGGTGGGGCAAAACGCTTATTGGTGGGGCAAAATACCAAGTTGGTGGGGCAGCCGCCCCACCAACTGTATAGGAAGCTCCGCCCCTGGCTGCAGTGCCGGCCAGTGAACCTGATGCTTCACTGGCCACACTGCTGGCACTGATACTGCACATCGCACAGCTCGTTATATAACAATTGAACACATGTCAGGCGTGAGTTATTTGTAGATATTTGTAAACAGCCATTAATTTTTGGCATTGATTCGTTGTGTGACGTTGTTTTGTTCGCATGTGGCCATGTGGATAAGGCTACTGGCCAGTGGCCATAGCCTCACCCTTCTCGTTAAATTTGTTATCTGGAAATAAATGTCACCACTCACCATAAATGTGTTCTACATGGGCAATGACTAACTATTCTACTGTACATTTTACGGATGTCACATTTCATGGTGCTTCAGGATAGATATCACAAGCGTCGTACTTCTTTGTTACGTTGATGACGCACCTGTAACCGCAGGCAATAACAGCCGGACACAGGCTGACACGCGCTATTCACCGATGGGCATATGAACAGATGGGTGTCGTGATCGTGGGCATGGTACTGCCTAGACTCGGCAATAATTAGGGCATTTTTAATTCTCGCCGAACCTATCGGTTTTCTTCATCAGATGCCGTTTAGGGGGAGGGTAGATGGACTCTGCCCTCCCCGCCCCTCGCCATTTCGGACTAAATTGCGACATTTTAGGGCCGTGCAGAGGTTCACTTACGACGTCCCAAGTCAGTAACCTGACCTGACCTAATAATGTGGTTGGTGTGAAGATCCGTCTTTAATGTTGAATTGCGCCAGCTTTCATCTCTATACCAGCGCCTTCCGAGCAATTACCTTAAAAAAAAAAACGTCGAGGGCGACACACGAATCCCCTCTTCTCGGTGGCGAGGGCTAGGGGGTAGTGCTTATTAAGGGAGAATGGCTGTGCTATTTGACTGTGCCATTCGAGCCCTACCATCACCTGTGATGAACCGACGCCCGGTGCGAAAGGAACATCGGCGTTCTCGGCCAGTAGCGGCGGAACACCTTCAATTAAGGGGGGGGGGGCACTGCCGACTTTTGGTCCCATTCTAAATTCTTTCCATGCAACGCCCACAGGGCTAATGTAAAAATGTCAAAATCAAAGGGGGCACGGTGCCCCGGTGCCCTCCCCATTCCGCCGCCTATGTTCTCGGCAAATTTACCAACGATTTGCAAAGTTTGAATGATTCACTGCATAATGCCAAGTCCTTTTGGCTCCTGCGAGATGTCGCTAGCGCGTTGATGAAGTTCAATATGGAGGTCACTAGCGTCGAGCCATGAAACCCAAGGTTACTTTCATGAAACCTACGCAGCTAACGGATGGGGCTGCAGACAAAAGTACGCCAAAAGTACGTCGTGACCGTGGTCTCCGCTGCTAAGCGACAATCAAAAGGAGTCATGATCGGCGGCCGGCTAGTACTCTTGCCCGCGCTCACATACGTGCACGTTACCCCGGCAACGGGCTATTGACCAATGAGAAGCGAGAAAAGTGTTACGTCACTGCGATTTTTCATATACCTGTGCCCCCCGGACGTGACGTAGTGTGCTCGCGCGCGTGCAGGGTCTCTGCGATCGAAAAAGAGCGCTAGCAGCGCGCCACTCGACGCCGCAATTGTCAAAAGCGGCGTGTTAGTATGCTTTATTATGAATGATGTGTGTTAAAGTGAGTTTTTATGTTGTTTATTTGGAGGAAATGGTTGGAATAAATTAAGTTATTTTTATTTCTGTTGGTTGGAGTTTTTATTCAAAAGATTTCGGTCTATACCATTGATATTTACTGAAAATACCTTCGCTTGAATAAATTGCAGATATTTGGCAACTGAAGTGTTAGGTAAGCCTAAATGATATGTAAAAAGGTAAGAGACACCCTGATTATCATTTGAGAAACGAAAATATATGAATTTTCCTTATAAGACTCGCTCAATATGCTACTCCGCGGTTTATGCCCCGAGGGTGTCCGAGGGTTCCCGTTAGTTCGTCGTTGGCGCTCGGCTCGCGCGCGAGCCGACGTCACCGCCTGTGACGTCGGCTCGCGAAATACGTCATACCCTGCACACAAAATAGCCGGCTGCCGAACAGCGCTATGGACATTGCTCAGCTTGTTTGGCGCACGTGTGACAGCGGCGCGGGGCGCGCCCAAATCGGCCGCGCCTTCGCTACGTCTATCAATTCAGCAGCAACGAATATCAGCCTCACAGCAGCATATTTCGGGGTCTTTCGATTTGGCTGAAAATCGGTATACAGGGCCTCCTCGATGCGCTGATTCCGAAAATGTACCTCTTTGGGGTGGTATTTTGCACCGTTAACGAGTTAACGGCCAGTTAACATTTTAACGGGAAACAGCGGGGTCTTTCGATTTGGCTGAAAATCAGTATACAGGGCCTCCTCGATGCGTTGATTCCGAAAATGTACCTCTTTGGGGTGGTATTTTGCACCGTTAACGAGTTAACGGCCATTTAACATTTTAACGGGAAACGGCGGGGTCTTTCGATTTGGCTGAAAATCGGTATTCAGGGCCTCCTCGATGCGCTGATTCCGAAAATGTACCTCTTTGGGGTGGTATTTTGCACCCTTAACGAGTTAACGACCAATTAACATTTTAACGGGAAACGGCGGGGTCTTTCGATTTGGCTAAAAATCGGTATATAGGGCCTCCTTGATGCGCTGATTCCGAAAATGTACCTCTTTGGGGTGGTATTTTGCACCGTTAACGAGTTAACGGCCAGTTAACATTTTAACGGGAAACAGCGGGGTCTTTCGATTTGGCTGAAAATCAGTATACAGGGCCTCCTCGATGCGCTGATTCCGAAAATGTAACTCTTTGGGGTGGTATTTTGCACCGTTAACGAGTTAACGGCCATTTAACATTTTAACGGGAAACGGTGGGGTCTTTCGATTTGGCTGAAAATCGGTATACAGGGCCTCCTCGATGCGCTGATTCCGAAAATGTACCTCTTTGGGGTGGTATTTTGCACCGTTAACGAGTTAACGACCAATTAACATTTTAACGGGAAACGGCGGGGTCTTTCGATTTGGCTAAAAATCGGTATACAGGGCCTCCTTGATGCGCTGATTCCGAAAATGTACCTCTTTTGGGTGGTATTTTGCACCGTTAACGAGTTAACGGCCAGTTAACAATTCAACGGGAAACAGCGGGGTCTTTCGATTTGGCTGAAAATCAGTATACAGGGCCTTCTCGATGTGCTGATTTCGAAAATTTGCCTCTTTGAGGTGGTATTTTGCATCGTTAATGAGTTAACGATCCGTTAACATTTCAGCAGCATATATCGATTTCAGCAGCAAATTTTCGGGGTCTTTCGATTTGGCTTAAAATCGGTGTACAGGGTCTCCTCGATGCGCTGATTCCGAAAATGTACCTCTTTGGGGTGGTATTTTGCACCGTTAACGAGTTAACGACCAATTAACATTTTAACGGGAAACGGCGGGGTCCTTCGATTTGGCTGAAAATCGGTATACAGGGCCTCCTCGATGCGCTGATTCCGAAAATGTACCTCTTTGAAGTGGTATTTTGCACCGTTAACGAGTTAACGACCAATTAACATTTTAACGGGAAACGGCGGGGTCTTTCGATTTGGCTAAAAATCGGAATACAGGGCCTCCTTGATGCGCTGATTCCGAAAATGTACCTCTTTGGGGTGGTATTTTGCACCGTTAACGAGTTAACGACCAATTAACATTTTAACGGGAAACAGCGGGGTCTTTCGATTTGGCTGAAAATCGGTATACAGGGCCTCCTCGATGCGCTGACTCCGAAAATGTACCTCTTTGGGTTGGTATTTTGCACCGTTAACGAGTTAACGGCCAATTAACATTTTAACGGGAAACAGCAAGGTCTTTCGATTTGGCTGAAAATCGGTGTCCAGGGCCTTCTCGATGCGCTGATTCCGAAAATGTACCTCTTTGAGATGGTATTTTGCATCGTTAACGAGTTAACGATACGTTAACATTTCAGCAGCATATATCGATTTCAGCAGCAAATTTTCGGGGTCTTTTGATTTTGCTTAAAATCGGTGTACAGGGTCTCCTCGATGCGCTGATTCCGAAAATGTACCTCTTTGGGGTGGTATTTTGCACCGTTAACGAGTTAACGACCAATTAGCATTTTACGGGAAACGGCGGGGTCTTTTGATTTGGCTGAAAATCGGTATACAGGGCCTCCTCGATGCGCTGATTCCGAAAATGTACCTCTTTGGGGTGGTATTTTGCACCGTTAACGAGTTAACGACCAATTAACATTTAACGGGAAACGGCGGGGTCTTTCGATTTGGCTAAAAATCGGTATACAGGGCCTCCTTGATGCGCTGATTCCGAAAATGTACCTCTTTGGGGTGGTATTTTGCACCGTTAACGAGTTAACGACCAAATAACATTTTAACGGGAAACAGCGGGGCCTTTCGATTTGGCTGAAAATCGGTATACAGGGCCTCCTCTGCGTTGGTTCCGAAAATGTACCTCTTTGGGGTGGTATTTTGCACCGTTAACGAGTTAACGGCCAGTTAACATTTTAACGGGAAACAGCGGGGTCTTTTGATTTGGCTGAAAATCGGTGTCCAGGGCCTTCTCGATGCGCTGATTCCGAAAATGTATCTCTTTGGGGTGGTATTTTGCACCGTTAACGAGTTAACGACCAATTAACATTTTAACGGGAAACGGCGGGGTCTTTCGATTTGGCTGAAAGTCAGTATACAGGGCCTTCTCGATGCGCTGATTTCGAAAATGTGCCTCTTTGAGATGGTATTTTGCATCGTTAACGAGTTAATGATCCGTTAACATTTCAGCAGCATATATCGATTTCAGCAGCAAATTTTTGGGGTCTTTCGATTTGGCTTAAAATCGGTGTACAGGGTCTCTTCGATGCGCTGATTCCAAAAAGGTACCTTTTTGGGGTGGTATTTTGCACCGTTAATGAGTTAACGACCAATTAACATTTTAACGGAAAACGGCGGGGTCTTTCGATTTGGCTAAAAATCAATATACAGGGCCTCCTCGATGCGCTGATTCCGAAAATGTACCTCTTTGGGGTGGTATTTTGCACCGTTAACGAGTTAACGACCAATTAACATTTTAACGGGAAACGGCAGGGTCTTTCGATTTGGCTGAAAATCGGTATACAGGGCCTCCTTGATGCGCTGATTCCGAAAATGTACCTCTTTGGGGTGGTATTTTGCACCGTTAACGAGTTAACGGCCAGTTAACATTTTAACGGGAAACAGCGGGGTCTTTCGATTTTGCTGTAAACCAGTATACAGGGCCTTCTCGATGCGCTCATTTCGAGAATGTGCCACTTTTGGGGTGGTATTTTGCATCGTTAACGAGTTAACGATCCGTTAACATTTCAGCAGCATATATCGATTACAGCAGCAAATTTTCGGGGTCTTCGGATTTGGCTTAAAATCGGTGTACAGGGTCTCCTCGATGCGCTGATTCCAAAAAGGTACCTCTTTGGGGTGGTATTTTGCATCCTTAACGAGTTAACGATCCGTTAACATTTCAGCAGCATATATCGATTCAGCAGCAAATTTTCGGGGTCTTTCGATTTGGCTTAAAATCGGTGTACAGGGTCTCCTCGATGCGCTGATTCCGAAAAGCTACCTCTTTGGGGTGGTATTTTGCACCGTTAACGAGTTAACGACCAATTAACATTTTAACGTAAAACGGTGCGGTCTTTCGATTTGGCTGAAAATCGGTGTACAGGGCCTCCTCGATGCGCTGATTCCGAAAATGTACCTCTTTGGGGTGGTATTTTGCACCGTTAACGAGTTAACGACCAATTAACATTTTAACGGGAAACGGCGGGTCTTTCGATTTGGCTGAAAATCAGTATACAGGGCCTTCTCGATGCGCTGATTTCGACAATGTGCCTCTTTGGGGTGGTGATTTGCATCGTTAACGAGTTAACGATCCGGTAACATTTCAGCAGCATATATCGATTTCAGCAGCAAAATTTTGGGGTCTTTCGATTTGGCTGAAAATCGGTGTACAGGGCCTCCTCGATGCGCATCGAGGAGGCACTGTATACCGATTTTCAGCCAAACCAAAAGACCAAGAAAATTTGCTGCTGATATCGACATATGCTGCTGAAATGTTAACGGTTCGTTAACTCGTTAACGGTGCAAAATACCACCCTAAAGAGGTAAATTTTCGGCATTAGCGCATCGAGGAGGCCCTGTATACCGATTTTCAGCCAAATCGAAAGACCCCAAAAATTTGATGCTGAAATCGATATATGGTGCTGAAATGTTAACGGCTCGTTAGCTCGTTAACGGTGCAAAATACCACCCCAAAGAGGCACATTTTCGAAATCAGCGCATCAAGGAGGCCCTGTATACCGATTTTCAGCGAAATCGAAAGACCCCGCCGTTTCCCGTTAAAATGTTATTTGGTCGTTAACTCGTTAACGGTGCAAAATACCACCCTAAAGAGGTACATTTTCGGAATGAGCGCATCGAGGAGGCCCTGTATACCGATTTTCAGCCAAATCGAAAGACCCCGCCGTTTCCCGTTAAAATGTTATTTGGTCGTTATCTCGTTAACGGTGCAAAATACCACCCTAAAGAGGTACATTTTCGGAATCAGCGCATCGAGGAGGCCCTGTATACCGATTTTCAGCCAAATCGAAAGACCCCGCCGTTTCCCGTTAAAATGTTAAATGGCCGTTAACTCGTTAACAGTGCAAAATACTACCCCAAAGAGGTACATTTTCGGAATCAGCGCATCAAGGAGGCCCTGTATACCGATTTTCAGCCAAATCGAAAGACCCCGCCGTTTCCCGTTGAAATGGTAAATGGCCGTTAACTCGTTAACGGTGCAGAATACCACCCCAAAGAGGTACATTTTCGGAATCAGCGCATCAAGGAGGCCCTGTATACCGATTTTCAGCCAAATCGAAAGACCCCGCTGTTTCCCGTCAAAATGTTAACTGGCCGTTAACTCGTTAACGGTGCAAAATACCACCCCAAAGAGGTACATTTTCGGAATCAGCGCATCGAGGAGGCCCTGTATACCGATTTTCAGGCAAATCGAAAGACCCCGCCGTTTCCCGTTTAAATGTTAAATGGCCGTTAACTCGTTAACGGTGCAAAATACCACCCCAAAGAGCTACATTTTCGGAATCAGCGCATCGACGAGGCCCTGTATACCGATTTTCAGCCAAATCGATAGACCCCGCCGTTTCCCGTTAAAATGTTAAATGGCCGTTAACTCGTTAACAGTGCAAAATACCACCCCAAAGAGGTACATTTTCGGAATCAGCGCATCGAGGAGGCACTGTATACCGATTTTCAGCCAAATCGAAAGACCCCGAAAATTTGCTGCTGAAATCGATATGCTGCTGAAATGTTAACGGTTCGTTAACTCGTTAACGGTGCAAAATACCACCCTAAAGAGGTAAATTTTCGGCATCAGCGCATCGAGGAGGCCCTGTATACCGATTTTCAGCCAAATCGATAGACCCCGCCGTTTTCCGTTAAAATGTTAAATGGCCATTAACTCGTTAACGGTTTAAAATACCACCCCAAAGAGGCACATTTTCGAAATCAGCGCATCGAGGAGGCCCTGTATACCGGCTTTCAGCGAAATCGAAAGACCCCGCCGTTTCCCGTTAAAATGTTATTTGTTCGTTAACTCGTTAACGGTGCAAAATACCACCTTAAAGAGGTACATTTTCGGAATGAGCGCATCGAGGAGGCCCTGTATACTGATTTTCAGCCAAATCGAAAGACCCCGCCGTTTCCCGTTAAAATGTTAAATGGCCGTTAACTCGTTAACGGTGCAAAATACCACCCCAAAGAGGTACATTTTCGGAATCCGCGCATCGTAGAGGCCCTGTATACCGATTTTCAGCCAAATCGAAAGACCCCGCTGTTTCCCGTTAAAATGTTAACTGGCCGTTAACTCGTTAACGGTGCAAAATACCACCCCAAAGAGGTACATTTTCGGAATCAGCGCATCGAGGAGGCCCTGTATACCGATTTTCAGCCAAATCGAAAGACCCCGCCGTTTCCCGTTAAAATGTTAAATGGCCGTGAACTCGTTAACGGTGCAAAATACCACCCCAAAGAGGTACATTTTCGGAATCAGCGCATCGAGGAGGCCCTGTATACTGATTTTCAGCCAAATCGAAAGACCCCAAAAATTTGCTGCTGAAATCGATATATGCTGCTGAATTGTTAACGGTTCGTTAACTCGTTAACGGTGCAAAATACCACCCCAAAGAGGCACATTTTCGAAATCAGCGCATCGAGGAGGCCCTGTATACCGATTTTCAGCGAAATCGAAAGACCCCGCCGTTTCCCGTTAAAATGTTATTTGGTCGTTGACTCGTTAACGGTGCAAAATACCACCCTAAAGAGGTAGATTTTCGGAATGAGCGCATCGAGGAGGCCCTGTATACCGATTTTCAGCCAAATCGAAAGACCCCGCCGTTTCCCGTTAAAATGTTAAATGGCCGTTAACTTGTTAACGGTGCAAAATACCACCCCAAAGAGGTACATTTTCGGAATCAGCGCATCGAGGAGGCCCTGTATACCGATTTTCAGCCAAATCGATAGACCCCGCCGTTTCCCGTTAAAATGTTAATTGGCCGTTAACTCGTTAACGGTGCAAAATACCACCCCAAATAGGTGCATTTTCGGAATCAACGCATCGAGGAGGCACTGTATACCGATTTTCAGCCAAATCGAAAGACCCCGCCGTTTCCCGTTAAAATGTTAAATGGCCGTTAACTCGTTAACGGTGCAAAATACCACCCCAAAGAGGTACATTTTCGGAATCAGCGCATCGAGGAGGCCCTTTTAACCGATTTTCAGCCAAATCGAAAGACCCCGCTGTTTCCCGTTAAAATGTTAACTGGCCGTTAACTCGTTAACGGTGCAAAATACCACCCCAAAGAGGTACATTTTCGGAATCAGCGCATCGAGGAGGCCCTGTATACCGATTTTCAGCCAAATCGAAAGACCCCGCCGTTTCCCGTTAAAATGTTAAATGGCCGTTAACTCGTTAACGGTGCAAAATACCACCCCAAAGAGGTACATTTTCGGAATCAGCGCATCGAGGAGGCCATGTATACCGATTTTTAGCCAAATCGAAAGACCCCGAAATATGCTGCTGTGAGGCTGATATTCGTTGCTGCTGAATTGATAGACGTGCCTTCGCTGCGGTTGGCCCACAGCGACCGCACGAACTCTGCGGTTATAACAGCAGCCTACGTCACACACTGCTGGCGCGACTCGAGCTCCTATTGGACAAATTCACGTGGTCTCCGTTGCTAGGCAACAATCTCGTCCATCAGCCAGCGTATGGATGGTGGCAGTGGTTTTGTAAAGTCGGTAACTTTTTTGTCTGCGTTTTAGATCACTTTGTAGCCCCATTAAAAGAAGAAGTATCTCACTTTTGTGGTTGCCCATAGGGGTGCGGTTATTTTTTCTCATCTTAGTTTGCTATTTTGGCGCGATTTTGACAATTTCTGGCGCATTCCACTTATTTACTTTAGCGGCCATAGGGCAATGGTTTACTAAAGCGAGATGTGATGAATTGCAGCAGCAATACTTGGAATATAAAGAAGAAGTGAAGCAATTATGATACCTATTATTTTTTTACAATAACAGAAGGAACGAGGAAGAAAAACATTTTGTGCAGCATGTGAAAACAAAGAAATAGAATGAAAGAAGGGCTGCTACTTTTCATTCGCTTGAAACCAGCCACCTCATCATCATAGCATGGTAATGATACTTTAAGTTTATGTTAAAAAAGAATAGGAGCTGCTGCAAAGGTGATGCCTCAAAGCCGTTAAGTCAAGTCAGGCATGCTCTTACAGACTGAACGTTCAAGTTACGAGACCCCATCATACGGCTCCAGTGGCTGGTGCTTATATTGTGCAATTTCAGATACTTTGTTTATTTTTTGTGGCATAATATCTAGAAAGCTTTTTGCAAGTCTGGTGATGACTGATAATTCAAATAAGTTGCTCACCTAGAAGAAGTTGCTCACCTAGAAGTATAGGAAGAGGCAAGAGAGCTAGGATGGCTCGTTAGGATGCTGCCTCCTCTCAGTCATGTGTTGGTCATAGCGTGTCTTGAAAGTTGATATCGTCTTGCTTTGTATCACGCTGTTCGGTAGGGAGTTCCAAGTGCTCGTGACTCGTGCAGAGAAGAACATCAGCCTTTTCTTGGTACGATGACGCAATTTCTTCAGCTTGAGTTTGTGTCCTCGCGTTCTTGGATCGTTGACTCCAGGGTCGAGTACGAGAAGATGCTCATCTACTTTGTCGAAGCCTTTGAGGATTTTGAACACTTGTATCATATCGCCTCTTGCTCTCCTCTCCTCCAATGTCGTCAGATCCAGTTTTCTTAGTCTTTCCTCGTATGGTAGGTGAGACAAGTCAGGTATCATCTTTGTGGCTCTCCTCTGTACTCTTTCGAGTTTGTTGATGTCTTTCCTTAGTTGGGGGGACCAGGCTTGCACAGCGAATTCCAGCTTGGGTCGGACCAGGGCCTTGTACAGTGCTGGAAGGGTATCCTTATCGAGACAGGTGAATGCCCTGCGAATTCGTCCAAGCATCGAGTTCGCTGCAGTGGCTGCTGCTGCCACCTGGTCTGCCACCTTCATGTCGTTCCGCACCAGGACACCCAGATCCTTCTCCCTGCAGGTTATCTGGAGGGCACTGTCCCCTAGTGTATATGGGCTGGACGGATTCTTGTTGCCGACATGCATCACTTTACATTTGTTCTCATTGAATTTCAGTAGCCATTTGTTGCTCCAGTCGTTGATTGTGTTCAGATCCTCCTGCACGAGTTTGCTATCATCCTGGTTCCTGATTCTGCTGTAGATCTTGGCATCATCTGCGAATAGTTTCCCTTTAGAGTTAAGACCATCAAGAATGTCGTTAATATAAATTAGGAATAGCGTGGGCCCGAGGACACTTCCTTGCGGAACGCCGCTCCAAACTCTTCTCCAGGTCGAGTAGGAGTCGTGTATCGCAACTCTCTGCTCACGATTCTCTAGGAAATTGGCTATCCACCTCTTTACTCCTCCCACTATTCCTGCACCTTCCACCTTCACCAACAAGTGAGCATGCGGGACCGTATCGAACGCCTTCTTACAGTCTAGGTAGATGACGTCAGCACAGTGCCCTTCGTCCAAGATATCCTCTACATCTGCAAAATATTCCAGAAGCTGGGTAAGACAGGACATTCCACGTCTGAATCCGTGTTGGTGACTAGAGATAAAGTTGTTCAGTTCCAGGTGCTCGATTATCCTTTTCTGTATCAGTCTCTCCAGTAGTTTGCAAACCACTGAAGTTAAACTGATGGGACGATAGTTTGTGGGATCTGTCTTGCTTCCTTTTTTGAATATCGGGGTAATGTTTGCCCTCCTCCAGTCTTCCGGGACCACCCCAGAACTGAGCGACTTCATGAACAGCAGATGTAGGGGTTCACAAAGAACTCTGGCACATTCCTTAAGGACCATCGGGTGAACGCCGTCCGGACCAGGAGAAGATGACGTCTTGAGAGCTGCCAAAGCACCCTCAACTTCACCAACTGTCAGTTCGATGTGCTCCAAACTGGGACGAGTAGGGCCTGTCACATTGGGAGTTCTGCAATCTGTCACCCTGGTGAACATCTTCTCAAATTCTCTGTTCATTACCTCGCACGTCTCGGTCAAGGTCCTGGTCATTTCTCCATTTGTCTTCTTAACATATGTGATGTCCTCTTTGATACATGTCTGACTTCTGGCATAGGCGTAGAAGGCTCTTGGGTTCTCCCGCACCTCTTTGGCTAGTTTGTGCTCAAACTCATACTTGGCCCTTCGCACCGCTGATGTCACCAGGTTTCTTGCTCGTTTGTATGAATGCATTGCCTTCTGAGTCCCTTTCTTCCTATACTTTTTCCATGCTGTTTCTTTCTTCTCGATTAGATGCAGTACTTCCCTTGTCATCCACTTCTTCTTGTTTTTCCACCTCTCCTCTTGACGCATAGGGACTGTTTTACTCACAACTTCATTGTAATGGCTCAGAAAAACAGCCCAGGAGTCGTCAACGTTCTTGCCAGAGAACTGTTGGCTCCAGGGATGTGAACTAAACAATTGTCTGGCAGTATCATAGTCACCTCTGAAGAATACTCTCCTCCTCCTTGGTCGAACCATACTTCTATCGTTCTCGATGAGCATTTTAAATGTCAATACACAGTGATCGCTTTTGCCAATGGGGGCCTGATACTGAATGCCTTCTATTTCAAGTGGATGCTTAGTTAGTATCAAGTCTAGGAGTGAGGGTTCATCCAAGCCCCTTGACCGTGTGAAGTCCCTCACATGTTGGTACAGGAAACCATCCTGGCAAGCATCATAGAATCTCGCCTGATCACTATCCTGAGATCCGTCAACAGAATCTGCTTCCCAATTTATCCCTCTGTAATTAAAATCACCACATACCAGGAGCTGGTCTGATTTGAAATCACATACTTGGGTGATGAACTGACACAGCTTGTCATTGTTATCATGAGAGGCGTTTGGGGGTCGGTAAACACATACCAGTAAGGCTGTCTTGTTCCCAGTTTTGAGTACACATGAGATTGTTTCAACATTTTCCCACCTTAAGCCAGGCGCCTCCCATGCAGTAAGATCTTTACGGACCATTAACAGCACACCTCCTCCTTTTCCAAATCCTCTATCTCGTCTGAACACACGGTAGTCATCACAGCCCTGGAATTGTGACACCTCATCCGACAGTTTGGTTTCAGTGATAAATACTATGTGTGGGCCTTCTCTGGTTATTACAGCACACAGTTCAGCACACTTGACTGCATTCATCCCATCAATGTTGGTATACACACATTTCAGGGCAGAAATATCCACAACTTGTGTAGTCTTGTTGGTTCTTACATTTTCTGAACTGTTCTGTTCCAGACTACTTCTCTTCTCTGGGTACGACACGCCCTTGAAATATCATGTGGGTGTCCTTACCTTTCTTCCGGAGTTCTTCCCTTAGTTTCCATTGTTTTTCTCGTTCTTCTTTTGAGAGATCCTTTGTCAGAAAGATGTTAGGGAATCCCTTTTCTCTCAGCAGGAACCTTTTCTTCAGTATCATCTCAGCATCTTGTTGATTGTTCATTTTGATCAGCAGCAGTCCTGGCTTTCTGTTCACTTCGTTGGGGTCAACAGCTCTGTATGTAAGTGATGTAGTAAAATTAAGTTGAGTGGGTACAAGTGCTTTTTTTCTGTAGAAGAAATATTTTATTTTATTTTTCCTATTCTTACATGCTGTCATTATCATAATTGCATCTATTAAGCTGGGTATTTCATTATATATTGAACTACCAAATTTATATTTGAAAAGTAGGTATTTAATCTGTAACCAACGAGCATCAGGCTGCTTGGTACTGCAGTAGTCGACCTTGTCAAATACCAAAATGTTTTGCTCAGAAATTGTTTGCTTTATTGGTTTCTTGAGTTTCACCTGATAAAGATACAAGGTTGGCTGATGTGGTGTTTAGTTATCCATATTAAAGTGCACTGTTTGTGACAAGATTATTGAAATTGTAACCTCAATAATGAAATTTCATGCTGTCAAAGCTGAGATGTTGCTTTGAGTTTGAAATCAGGCAAACATGGATTGAAGCTGTTTTCTAAAAAAAACTGCTTTTTAGTAACTTTCACCTCATAATTTGTATTTATTCAATCTCATAATGAGACCAAGGCTGAATCTCAATTATCTTTTGGGAAATGCTCTATACAGTACAAAACTGCATTGTTTTTATTTCTGTGGCATAATTTTGTACCTAATTCAAAGACTTTCTCTGGTGTAGTTTGTAAGATTGTTTGAACTTCTACTTTTTGACCTGTTTGGTGCCAATAAATCCTGCAATCTATTTGGCTTATTTACCCATCTCTCTTGCCATTCCTACATATTTCATGTCAGTCTATTGCATAAATATTGTGTAGTTAACATACTTCATGATATACAAATGAATGGTACCTATAGAGGCTCGATGTGGGTAAATGAGAACCAATGAACCTATATTTTTTACAATGGCATCAAGTCCTCTTGTCACGGCCATGGATATCACAGAGGATTTTGCTGAACTGCGCAAGAGAATCCTGTGCAAGGAAATGTTTTGCATGATTTAGCTTAACAGCATAAATTTTATTTTCCCAGTTGCATTGGAGCTCTGCTGGAGTTTGCTGATGACAGGATGCTGAAGGGCTGAAGCTGGTAGCTCTGGCAGGAGTCCAATGTCCACCAGCTCAAGATCCGACGCTGCTGCGTCGCCGCCGTGCGGCACTCCGCGGAGACGGGGACGGCGGTCATGATTGAAGACACCGCATTTCCCGGCTGGACTGTCCGGTCGGAGACTGGTAATCCCTCCGGTGAGCCGCACACCGTGGAGCTACTGCACCGCGCGTGTTCACCCGCAGCGCAGTGCCAGCAACGGTGCCGTGAGTGCGACATCTGCGTGCGTGCATATGACGCAGTGCGACTGTCACGACTCGCGGCTCAGTGTTAACTGTCAGTGTGACAGTGCGGCTCGCGCTCGTTTTAGCGAGGTGCTCTGTTGTATATAACCACCTTGATGGAGACCTATGTGCTGCCGCTTGAGTTTCAATGTACAGTTTTATGCATCAAACTAGCGTAAGTAAATGGCTGTCAGAGGTCAATTTGAAGCGCAATTAGTACCCATAACCGGTTGAGAGAGTCATGTGACTAGTCCCGATGAACGTACTGTTTCGATGTCGTCAGTCGTAGACTTTTGTAAACCATTCGTTTCGGAGTTCTGTGTTGTGTAGTTCGGGATCGGAGTTGTTTGAGCAGTTTGCTTTATGCGTCGTACGCTGACAGAACGCTGGTCGTACACAAGTCTGGTCATGTGTTTCCTTTCGCCCCTAATGGGTTACTGCGGCACCTATGCAGTTGGAATGTGTCTCGAGACACTAACTGGTCGCACTTGGTTGTGAAAATGACACTAGCTGGTCGCACTTGGTTTCAAGCTGCGCTTGGAAATGGTGCAATTTTATGTGCATTTTGCAATGCAATTTTATTGCCGTTACCGTATTGGTAGATATTGTCAGAAGTTGGCCATGTGATGCGTTGTCACTTGTCAGACGCTGTTGCCTTAGTACTGACAAATTGATGGGCCGCGTTTGTGTTCCTGTTAAGAAACGGATCTCAATATAAGGTGATTCAGAGGTAGGAACCTGAATGCATTCGTTCAGACTTTTCATTTTATGGGGATGCATTGTTTCATGAGCAAGAACGGGCATGGCTCTGGTTGAGCGAAGCGCAATCGATATTTGTTATCGTGTTTGTAGACTGTGGCCACATTTACATCACTATTCAACTCCACGCACCAGCATTATCTAAACTGCTTCAACCTATACTTCATTTCGCTAAATTTCGGGGTCGTCAACCTACGGTCCGTGGCCGTTACGCTTGGCCAATAACTAGATTTTATACATATTAACTGGTTCATATAATCACAGCATGATGCCCCGGACAATTTTTATTTGATTCACTGATAATGAATGTATCCCAGTACCGCACGAACTGAGACTGAAACTGGAGAACTCGCTTTTCGAGGTTCAAGTTCATTATCTTCAGATGTTATGGTATGGTAAGCATTTAATGTTCGAAGAAAATGGTCAGCGTTAGCACTTAGCAGTGCTAAGCGGGTATTATGAGCTTTCAGTTATTTCAATATTTGTTAAGGCTATTATTCTTGTGGTATCTACTGTCAATTCACGCGGAATATATAGTATTATCTTATACAATCGCGGTAACTACATATTTTCTGCCGGTTACTGTTATCATTGATTCGTAATATTTCGCTACGAGCGTGGCTCGATTCACATTGTTATTATATTGGCATTCAAGATTTAAGAGTAAACATCTTTTAATGCATTCCAATTCCATCAAAATGTCCATATGCAAAATAAGTTTCAAAAATTGCAGCAGTTTTGTGAATCAAAAATAGCTGTAAAATAGGCCTGTATAACTTCAACAACAGTGCGCCGAAAAACGTCTAAAAACGCGTAAACAAAAACTAAGATGTAAAAAAATAACTGCACCCGCCCATAGTAAGCGCACGGCAGCCTACGTCAGCAGCCTGCGTGCGTTTCTCGGCCTCTCATTGGTCAACAGCACAGTCCTATCTCTTCAACACAGTAGCCACCTAGTGGGCTGTTGGGGAAGCTGTTTTGACAGCAGCGGGCGAACAGAGCTCCGGTTTACATAGCATATTTGACGAGGCTCTAGCTCGTTAATTTGGCGATAATTTCGATGCAGTGGTCTTCAAATATTTAGAGGGGATCATTTTGTAAATTGTTCAGCACCATTGGCATCTTTTGCAACATCACGGACGGAGATATAAGCTTGCAACAAACCCTATGTAAACGCGTCTCTTGACGTGCTCCTCAACCTCAACCTACGTGACCTCAAAAGCTAAGTTTAGGGCCTTGGCTGGTTTATATATTGCCTTGGCTAAAGCTTATGCCGTGAAATCAAGAGCGAACTTGTAGCAGAAAATTGACATTTTTCCAGTAGTTTCAATTGGCATATAACTCGGCCAGAATTTTAATTCAAAATAACATTGGTTTTAGCTTTTTAATAGATAGTCAAAGTAGATTCAGATGATGAACCTGAGCTGAAGGTTCGGGTTGAGACAGTTGTGCTTACATCAATGAGTAAAATTCTATGTCAAGTTTCTCAACAGTAAGGGCGGTACACATGGAGGTCCCCGCTTCAAAAATTAGTTAATCCCTATAATATAGACATCATTCTATAGAGAAACTCATGTTTAGTAAGAATAATGTGGTTTCCAGTTATCTGATCGATAATTTTAAGACCAAAAGCTAACTAATCGTATTCTTACCACGATCTCGGTGGAGCCGCACGACGGTCTGTTGTCAACATGTCAATTGTCGTTCAATACCATTACGCAGAAATGTAGTATCTTCATAAAACCCAACACACTAGGGGGACTGTGGGAAACCGGGGTTTTGGGTGGGGGGGGGTACTATTTTTTATGAAAAAGTGATAGATATACACAAATAATTTTGGAATTTCGGTTCTGTTTCAATAGAAGAGAATTCGGTAATTTTCTTTTTCGGTAAAGCGCCTCACGAGATGCGCCAGATCTGTCGACGAATGATAGCGACTTTTCTGAAAAAGTCTTCAGAAATGTTTCGTTCGTAATTATTTTCGTTCGTGCATTTTCTTTATTTTCGTTTTTTGGTCCGTGCATTTTTTTGTCTCTACATATTTTCATTTTTCGTCCAACATTTCTTCGCCCGTACTGTACATGTTTTCGTCTGTGGCCAACTCGTGGCGAAGCAGTGCAGTGCCGAAGGCAATGCCTTAGGAGAGATTACAGGCAATAGTAAATCAAATATTTTTAGGTTAAATGGTTATGTATCTGGCTTCAGGCCGAAGGCCTGAAGCCTGATGCATGACCACTTAACCTGAAAATATTTGATTTACTATTGCCTGCAATCTATTCCTGCCAGTAGCTATTTCCTTAACCGGTAGGCAAAAATCAGTAGGTTAGGTTAGGTTAGGTTAGGTTAGGTTAGGTTAGGTTAGGTTAGGATTCCCGGTAGGCAAGAATCAGTAGGTTAGGTTAGGTTAGGTTAGGTTAGGTTAGGTTTCTTTATGCCTGGTAGGCAAGAATCAGTAGGTTAGGTTAGGTTAGGTTAGGTTAGGTTTCTTTATGCCTGGTAGGCAAAAATCAGTAGGTTAGGTTAGGTTTATTTAAGCTCTGTAGGCAAAAATCAGTAGGTTAGGTTAAGTTAGGTTAGGTTAGGTTAGGTAAGGCTCGATAAGGTTGGGTTAGGTGACATCTCTTTGAATTTCATCGAGTAATAATCGCTTTTCTCAAGTTGAAAGTTGTCTGCGCTTTAGACATAACAATATGAGAACCTTGGTATTGTTTGTCATTTCTGGCTGCGATAAAAAATTATGCACGCGAAACGCATCTGATATTTTTGCAGCCTTGATTGTTTATAAAAACAGATTGTGCTCATCCGCCGTAACCAGCATGGCGTCAGCGTCGGTTGCGAGGGGTGAGGAATGTGGTGTTTTGGGGTCAATTTTGCCAGCTTTAAATGGTAAGCTGTTGCATTTTACTGGCAGGGAATGTTAGATAGTTGGATTATAGCATGTTGTGATACTAATTGGATTCATATAATTAAAACGAAAACGCTTGGGGACCTCCGTGTTTCCGACCACAGTAAGTTGTTTAAAATGAGATAGGAAGCCCAATATCAAAACAATATCAGTATGTTCTCAAGGTCCTATTGTACAGTTTGTCTTAAAAGTACCACGCAAAGTAACGGTGGATCCATCAAGGCCTGACCGAGGAAGGGTTTGCTAAATTTGAGTCACCAAAGCAATCGACATCCTCGTCCATTCCCCAGGTCAATTGGTTCGGTGACTTTCAAATTATAGCAGGCCCTTCCTCGGTCAGGCTTGATGGATCCACTGTCACTTTGTGCGGTACTTTTAAGACAGACTGTACATATTGATATGCCGATGGCGTGCGTAATGACAGCCAAATGCCTACCAGCAAAAAAATTTGCAAGCCTACAATTTATACGGCTGGTGACATTTTAACTTTGTTTTTGGTCCACAATCATTTTGTCCAGGGCTGCGGAGTCGGAGTCGGAGTCGGAGTCGGTCGGAGTCGACAGTTGTGATCGTAGTCGGAGTCGATTTTAGAAACCCGAACCAGAGTCGGAGTCGGAGTCACCGAAAATCTGTCGACTCCGCAGCCCTGCTAGGTCTGCGGAGTCGGGAGTTGGAGTCGGTCGGAGTCGACAATTCTGCCCGGAGTCAGAGTCGGAGCTGGTTTTTGAAAGCCGGAGTCGGAGTCGGAGTCGCCGAAAATCCATCGACTCCGCAGCCCTGATTTTGTCAGTATTTTTCATTTTTAATATGTAGGTAGGGTATGTCTTGGTGGGCAGGTAGTGGCATATACTGTTTTAAAGAAATATTTTTGTATCTATGCATGTGTCACTGCATGTAGGTATGCATGCATGCCACAACAGCAAATGATTGCGTCATCTTGTGTGTTGATTACAGTTCAATTGGTGCTGGGGTCATGTTTCTCCACCTTAAATATCTTCATCTCTATTGCAGGTACTACCATCTGGTGAATCATGCCTATGGGAGCAGGAGGGTTCCTCAACAAAAAGAGGTATGTGCTTCTTATGGAATAAAGGATGGCCATTTTCTTTGTCCTCAATACATTCACTGTCACCCTGTTCAATTGGGCACACGCCATTGATTATCTCGTGTCAGGGGCAGAGCGAAAGGGTCATAAAACATGTAACCCTATGCTGTTACCAGTGCTTGGTCAAGAAAGAGAAGGTACTAGAAAAACAGCTGTGCTCTGCTATAAAAAATCTGTGATGTTTTGTCATCCACTCTCTCCTACTCCAGGGCTCTGACATGTTCACTTGTCAAATGTCTCGTTATTTTCAGCGCACCTTCCGCGGAAGGCGTGAGATGCCAGAAATGCCTGGAGAAGGGTCATTGGACGTACGAGTGCACCGGTAAGCGTAAATACGTGCACCGCGACTCCAGAACGCAAACGCTGAAAAAGCGACTGAAAGAGAGCGAGGAAAAGAAGAAACTGGAGAAAATGTAAGTAGTTTTGTGATGGCATTGAGCGGCAGCACCGCCGTCATCTGACCGTGCAACGATCGTCCGCGAAACGAGACCGAAATGTTGGAGTAGAAATATCGGCAGCAACGGCTTCTTGAAAACACGTTGATGTTTGTCTGAATATTCTTACGCGTCTGGACCGCAATTCACCGTGGAGACAGTAGACAATGCCTTTCTCAATGGGTATCTGATTAAGAATCGTCATTTTCGTATCTGACTATAAATATGGCTTAAGGGAAGCATAATATATATGCCAGCGACTGCATCCCAGTGATAAGCCCGTTGCTTGGGTACTTTAGGCTTCCCTGCGGAACCCGTGACCGTCATAGACACGTGGAAATCCCGGTACAGCCCCACCGTCCGTCTTTGGCCAAACGTCCCCTGTGTCCACTGCTTCACAGGCAGGCGGCGGCGGCAGCGGCCAGGGCGGCCCGGTCCGACTCAGACTCCGACAGCTCCTCGGACTCCGACTCGGACAGCTCCAGCTCCAGCAGCGACTCCAGCTCGTCAGACTCCGACTCAGACTCGTCCAGTTCGAGCTCGAGTTCGAGCGACAGCTCGGCCACAGAGTCGAATAAAAAGAAAAAGAAGAAGAAATGAGCGATGGGAACTGTGATCGGCTACTTCGAGGGAATGGGGTTGGGATTCGGACGGCTGACACGGCATAGCGAACGTCAGACTTATTTTATATCATGTACATTGTGGATATTCCGCATATTCATACCGTGTATGTTTTGTACCGATGACATTGCGCTTCACTGATGCGGAATAAATCATGTTAATCATTGATCACCTTTTTGCATGTTAGTGATACCTCATCAGCACTGAATCACCGATTAGTAGACGACTCCATCGAAACTGCGCGGAGTTAGCAAGTTCGTATATTTGGTCAGCTGTCAATGCCTCTGTACACAGCAGTAATTATACACGTCATATATAAATGGTCCAACTACCAAGCGCAGGGACCTTTCAGCATCGGACACGCGAGGATACGCGACGTGCATCAAATAACACGTGCTATATTTGGGAACCTAACAAAACATTGCCCCTTTTCAATGCACGATACCTCAACAAAATGCAACAAAGTATTATGTATACAATTAAGTCGGTGGGACAAATAATTACGGGAGATAACTGAACATGTTGAGACATAAAATACAGCACACTTAGCAGTCAGAGTCGATCACTACGGGAGGTCCCGGAGCCGTACCGGTCACCGATTCCGCAGCCGGCTTGGGAGAAGCGGGACTCGGCTGAAAAAAAAGAATACAGTCATCAGTGTCTTTGGCTATTCATTAACATTGACATTTCCTGGCCGTTTAGACGCTGCATCGGTGGCCTCAGAGGAGCGAGGCGTCCTGTCAAAAAAAAAATTAACCGATCTCCATGAACCGCTATTTGAGACTCCTCTTTACGTGAACAGAGGTCCGTAGTTGCCCCCGTGTCCTCACCTGCTCTGATGGTTCTGCCGGCCGGTCACCGGCTCCCGGCGGGGGCGGGGGCGGTACCGTCGGCCTCCTGAGCGGCGCGTCGGCCCTCCGTCCCACCGGGCCGGCCTCCAGCAGGCTGACCAGCTGCACCACACTGCGCCGCTCCGGCTGCTCCGGCTCCGGCGCGCCCTCCGGGGAGCCGTATCCGGAGGAGGCGGCCGGAGAGGCGGCGCCGGCCGGCTGCGGACGGTCCCCGGGGTCCGGCGTCACCTGGAGCGGACGGTCCCCGGGGTCCGGCGTCACCTGGAGCGCCTCCAGCGCCTCCAGCGCCTCCTGCAGCTCGCGCGAGGCCCGGTAGTTGGGGTCGCTGTGTAGTCTGCTCAGCGCGCTCGTCAGGCGGCCGATGGTGCCCGCCAGGGGCGTCTGCGGCGGCGGGCGCTCGGAGACCGGTGTCGGTAGCGGGCTGGCACACAGCGGTACCGGGGCCGGCGGGAACGGCCGGGCCGGGGAGCTGCACTCGGTCAGAGTCGGCGCCGGGGAGGGGCGCACCTCGAGCAGACTACAGGAGCGCACCGGGCGCGGCTCGGTGGGCGGCCAACCGCCGCGGCTCGGCCCGTAGATGGCGCTGAGCAGGCTGAGACAGCGCGGCAGCTGCGAGCTCGCGCTGCCCGGCTCAGAGCGCTGAGCGGTGCGCACCGACAGACTGGCACAGCTGGAGCGGCTGGGCGGCGCGGCCGGCGGCGGCGGCGGCGGAGGGGGAGGCGCGTCCAGCGGGGTCTCACAGCGGGCCGTCTCCACACTGGACTGGGTGCGGTACACCCAGGAGGCCAGCGGAGCCGGGGTGGTCAGCCACAGGTCCGGCGCGCCCGGCTTCTGCGTCATCTGGCTCTGGAAACACGGCACACCGCACTACTGAAACACCGGCACACACGGATGGTGAGTGGGTGGGCATCAGACTACTGACTTTAATAAAGCCAACCATCACCTTATGTATTCCAGCAGTTCAGTTACCAGTTACGACATACTCCATACGACATCCATCCGACATACTTCAGTTACGACATACTCCATCGTCTTCATGACTCGAGTCAGTATGAATTTAATTATTTTTGGTCGGTGAGCACCGCAATCAACCTACCCCACCCAGCGGCTCACCTGCGAGAACATGAAGCTCGATGTTCCGGACGAGGTCGATTTTGGCGACTGCCAGGTGCGCGTGCCGGGTCGGTACTGCTCGTAGGCCAGCTGCATGCAGAACACCACGTTCCCGGCAATGAAGGAGGCCGCCGCCGCCACCGCCGTCGACACCGCCAGGATGAGACAGACTGCGGAGACATATGAACAGAACAGCGTCGTTAAGAGAAATCTACACTCGGCAGCAGGAGAGCTAGTCGACAATTATCCTCAGATAGACACCAAAGCAAGCTAACAGAAATTCCTCGATTGTGGACCCTCCGTCGAGACGTCGATTTTAGAAAAGGCCCCGACAGGTCCCACCCCATCTGCGTCTTTCCATACCTAAAGCGACGTCGGTGGCCTGCTGGGGGCTCGGTGCCAGACCCAGTAGCACCCCGAGGGCGGCGTTGACGACTGGCGCCGAGCAGAAGGCGGCCAGCTGCAGCTGAGAGCGGCGCGAGGCGTGCAGCGGTCCCGAGAAACAGAGCATCGCCGACACCAAACCGGCCAGCACGTCCTGCGGACACGGAGGGTTGCTGAAGTGTCTCGGAGAGACACGGATGTCTCCAGGACACGGGTCCCCACAGGGGTGTCCCAGGGATACGGACAGTTATTGATGCGTGCCGTAGACATGGGCGTTTATTGAGGTGTCCCGTGGGGACAGGGACATTTTCTGAGGTCTCGGGGACAGGGACACGACTAATGGAGATCCCGGGGACACACCAACTGTCACGCACCAACTGGCATTTCCTACGGACGCGACCACAACCGCCGAGGTGTCCCGAGTGAAGCATTATTGACAGGACGTCCACGACTAATCCTAATGAGCAGTTCTATCGATACAATGTGCGCTCGCAGCGGCCCAAATTCACTCACTCTGGTTTCGAACTCGGTACTCAAACATATGATTCATCCAGACTGAGGCGGTAGATGGCAGAAAATCTGACTCATCCAAAATGGCGATATCACATTCACAATCTGACTCATCCAGGCTGTGCTAGCTGTTCCCCACACAGTTCGATTGCCCCATAACCCACGTTAATTCAAAACCCGCTAATCCCGTACCCACAAGTACGGAATTTGCGAATCGTGACTCTCCAGACTCTCAAGACTTATGTCTTCTCGACTCACCCAGAACCCCGCTGCGATGGTGGCTCCGTTGACCGCCGGCCGCGGCGCCTTCAGCAGCAGGTAGAGGCCGCAGACCAGCTGGCCGACGCCGGCCAGCAGCAGCACGGCTGCCAGCAGTCCGGCCAGCAGCAGCCAGGACCGCGCCCCGACCGGTGCCATGTCCGCTGTCTGTCGGGGCGCCGCTCCGTCCCGGCCGGCCGTCCCCTGATTATGTGCCGGCGCACGCCGCTCCCTGTGTGGTCGGGCTCGTCAGATGCGCAGCGACAGACGCCGAGACGCGGTGCAACGCTAAGACACGGCACGTGTCACGGCTTGCGACGGTACGAGTCGCAGCATGCGACGCAGAGGCGGCAGGGGATGAGAAACGAAGTGCGACGTTGAGACAGGGGACGCGAGAGGACGTGCCACGCCGAGGTATGGGAATGAGACACAGCTTGCGACGCTGAGGAAGGGGATGAGACACAGTGGACGATACTCTGACAAAGGAGAAGCGAGACACGACGCACGGCACTGACACACAGACCTGACTGGAGGAAGCGACCAGTCAGCAGGAAACGGCGATATCTCGTGCGGCGCCAGTCCCCCGGGCAGCAGGGATGTGACGGCACGTCGCGTCACCGCCACAGGACGTGACGTGATGCGGCCGCACACCAGAGACACTCGCGGTACGGCTAACATAGTACATACTGCGTGCTGAACGGAAAGGACGGCGGAAGACGGAAGATGGAACGGTGGCCGACGGGGACCCTTCTGCGAAATATGCGTTTTTTATAGAAAGATGTGTCAGCGCAGCTTCAAGATTTATACAGTGAACAGCTCTGGCAGTCAAATTCAGTTGATCAATGAATCAGGTGGAGCATTGTTCCACTAGACTGACTTGCTGGCAGAAAGGGAAATGTAACATTATACTGCGTCGTTGCAAGTAGGCGATGACTGGTGGACCTCGCACTGGGGATCAAAGGTCTCGTTCTAACAACCCAACGACCCTTAGAACGAATGGATCAGCACGGGACCGGACGAACAGACAAACACGCGGTCAGACGGACGGGAGGACACAAGTAAAAGACGAACACGGAACAATTCACGATCATCGGAGGTGGTCAACTCACACTATCTCTGCCCCATTGTGCCCTATCCAGCCCGTGGTCCCTAGGCGCACGGTTTGGTATATGTCAAGTTTAGGTCCTAACTACAATTGTGGCGCTTTTGATACGAATATGAAACAGCAAAAATTTTAGGTTTTAGGTTAGGTTAGGTTGTAGGTTTGTAGGTTTTAGGTTGTAGGTAGGTAGGTTTGTAGGTTAGGTTAGGTTAGGGTAGGTTTGTAGGTTGTAGGTTGGTAGGTTATAGGTAAGTAGGTAAGGTTAGGTCAGGTTTGATTGTTTTTTTCTTTTATTTGCGAGACATATGAGTATCATTTTTGGATTCAGGATGTCAAATAATGTAAAAATATGAAAAATTTATCAATGAAATCTTCTTAGGACTTAAACTTGACATTTACCCACGGTTTTACCCGATCCGTGGTTAGTGAGGCCGGGGTCCCAACTGTAATGCTCACGTGCTAAAACCTTACGCGTGGTCCGTAGGCTCACAGTCTCACCTGGTTTACAATCCTGCAGCTCAGTTGTCCTCAGCTCCGTAGGAAGCGCCTGCTCCGCTCTCCCGACAGCTCCGCCGCGCACCGCAGACGCCTGCCGCGGCCGGCCGCCGCTGCCCGCCTGCGGTCGGCCGGCCCGTGGCCCTCGCCCGCGGCACTGACCTAGAGGTGGGACGCAGTACCTACCGGCCCCGTGCTACCCCCGGGAATGTGTGGGGTATGGCGGTGCATACTGACGGATGCGAGTGTACCTGGCGAGATGATATTAGCAGCTGATGGTGGATTGAAGAATCAGGTGCTACCACCTCTGTCAATTCTCGCCGTCCGTCGAGCAAGTATCAATTGTCACATCCCTTTGATACCAGACCATGCGATATTTTTACATTTCTCACACGTGATACAGCCCCTGATACAGCCATACCTGGTAAAAGGTACGAGCAACAACGGAAAGAAATGACGGCCCGCCTTACAGTCACTCGGAGATTATTCGTGGAGTCTGCGAACTGGCTAAACCGAAAAACGTCAATTTAATTCAACCTACATTTATCACTTCAAACGTTACGTCTTTGTATGTTTTGAAAGTTGTCTCACACCTTTGAGCACCATTAACAGGACAAGCGCCACGATCTTAAACGGATTGAAAGTACCTAATTTCATTAATTTCTGAAAGCATTCACTTGAAAAGCAATTTCTTGACAGGCAAGATGGAATAAACTAACGTCGAAAATGATTCATTTCGCATTACCCATCAAAAATATTTGATCAAAAGCGACTGACACCGCTTTGAACGCATCACCCACTGATCATTTACTCTGCAAAGCATCCCTTTGCAAAGCATCCCTTTGCAGACGAGGCACGTGATACTGCTAATTTTCACTGCAAGGTCTGATACGCTCAAGATACGCTTCGGCTCGGCTGGCTTCCACGGCTTCGACCGACAACTCCCTTTGCAAGTTCTTTCAGTTCTCATTGCCTTACTTCCATATGTGCTTTTGGGCAAAGATCAAGAGGTTAAGAACTTCACCCAAGAAAATAATTGACGATCACATTAGACCAGCCCCGTCAGTGCATTCGGCAGGTATGGGAAAATTAGATCACGACCTTGATCACAACGACCCTAAGACCATGACTAACCTTTACCAATGCATTGCTTGGAACTATTTCAGCGTATGCTCTGCTATTATAACGAGTTTGTAAGGCAACCGGAAGTGCCTGATGTATCTTTTGTATATTCTGTGTATTTGCTTGTTTGCTTGTGAGATCTCAAGTCGTTCAGTAGATATCTTTAGTGATGAAGAGAAGGAAAATTGTGAGGTCGCAAGAAGAGAATTTTTGACACCAACAGATCGCATTATGAGAAACATGCATGTGGAAGACGTCCGTAAGATTGTATTTGAAGGGGATATGGTATTATCACCGGCGCAAAAGGCCCGCTGGTCTAAGACAGGCTACTTAAAAAGAAACATTTATATCCTCATAAAAGAAAAATGGCCCGATAAGGTTGTGAAGTACAAGTTCACCAAACCATACCCGGATAAGTCAATGGTGATTGCGGCTATGAAAGAATGGTCAAAGAAAACATGTATCAAATTCTCGGAGACTACTGGCAACGTCCTGAGCATATTCAGAGGGACCGGTTGTTACGCCCAGGTCGGCTACCACGCCAAGAACATGCAGATGTCCGTCAGCAGCCTGTGCGACAAGGGCACGGTGGTGCACCTGCTGGGCCACGTCATCGGCCTGCCGCACCAGCACTCGCGGCCCGACCGGGACGACCACCTGTTCATCCAGTACCACAACACCGCCCTGGAGGACGTGCTCTACCTCAACTACAAGGGCTACGACCTGTGCCCCTACGACTACGGCTCCGTCATGCACTTTGACACGTACGGGCTCAGCTACAACGGCGAGAGTGTGTTCCTGGGCAAGACGGAGCACGAGGCCGAGGACGGTCTGATGCTGTCTCCCACCATCGGCGGCGACTGGAGCGCGCCTTCCGACAGCGACGCCGCGCTCGTCAACAGCGAGTACGGCTGTCCGGCGAAGCCGTGCAGCACGCGCAAGGCGCAGCCGCCCGCCTGCAACCAGGACGTGGTGACCACGCAGGCGCAGTTCGAGCGCACCGTCACCTTCAAGACTATGCTCACCGAGCGCAGTAGGGCCATCTCGTGCATCTGGAAGACAGAGGTGCCGGCGTCGCTGCCGTGTTCGCGAGCAGCACTCTCGATCACACTGTCCGAGAGTCCCGACAACGACCTGAAGCGAGTCTGGTTCGCCAGCGGCTGCCGGCTCTTCAACGTGGAGATTTTTGACCCAGACGCCGACATGAGCTACTTTTACTGCGCGGCACAGTTCGCCCGTAACCCGACCAAGGTGTTCGTGTCCACGGCAAAGAAAATCTACGGCATTGTCAGAATGTATCCGGCCGATTGGGAGGGATTCGAAACGGCCGCGCTTGACACAGGCAAGGTCAGATTCTTCAACATCAAGGACTTTGTATGTGCCGGCGAGATAAATGGAAAATGTTTCTGAGAGGTATTAGAGGAGACAGTGCTGCGAGCGCGCGGTGATTATTTGCCGACAAGAGGTGATAGAACGGAGAAGGTAAACCAGACTGAGATTATAGAAAGAAGGTAAAGTAGCCACTAACCGCCCCGTCGTCCGCTGTTTGATCTGTAGCGGACCGCAGTTATCAGAGCCAGTTGTAGTGAGCTGTCTGGTACAGCCATAGCCGAGTATGACGCCATACTTATGTGACGACTGGTATCGGTAAGCCTCCGTGTTCGTGAGGGCGATTTGATCGTAATGAGAGAAATGAATGAATCAATCATGAAGAAATGATGGCACAGCGAGCAGCGTGTTAGAATCACCGTCAGTGTCATATTAAAAGGGTGATAAAAGGGTGATAAGTAACAGGAAATAAATGAAATGGATCAAAATACAATTTCCACAAGAATACGTTGGGACATACGCAATTTTTGATAATATTTATGTGACAACCAGTGTTCCTACAGCAGTTCGCGATTCAGAGCATTAAATATATTGGCACATCAACATACAAACATGAATGAAACATCTAAATGCCGAAAAGCAGTGATGATGGTGTGAAATTATCGTGTTCCGTCACCCCGATTCAACACATGTTGCGATGAGTCTCGATCTGTTTGAGCGTCATAAGACATTCCCACCTGGCATATGGTGTCCAGCAGTCCGCCGTATCACATCAGTCACGTGTGAACGGTCAATTTGTGACTGCCGACCGCCGTCGGAGCGCACTTGCCACACTGTCACAATCAGAGTTGGCCTGCGCTACGCTACGTTACGCACTACGTTACGCTACGTTTGCTTTTTTGGCCAAAACTACGATACCGAATTACGATACGTTATATATTGCTACGTTACTGAATTACGGTATTTGTTAATTAACGCAGCAAATTATTTTATCGTACTACGTTATGCAATATGTCATCATCCACTACCCAGCGGAAACGGTTAGTCTCTAGTAAGCCAAATACTGCGCACAATGATCGCCGGCTTTGCAGCATCGTCGGTGCGGCGGTGCCTACGCGCTACTCGCTAGATGCGCTGGACTTCCGACAGGGAATTCCCTGGGACTCCCCAGTGGGAAATCCCCGGTGTCGGTCCGGCCGGAAGAAAGACTCAGTGGTATTCATATAGCAGGCGTCTCACATCCGTGTAAACGGCCGGAGGTCTGGTGACGACTAACGATATGAGTAAACTGAAAAAAATTATGTACCTTATACAAATACAGCTGACCTGTAATTGCTACGGAATCCATTTCGTAGTTCTTACGTTATTCTATTATTTTCCGTACTACGCTACCGAAACATCCCAATTACGCTACGAAACGGAACTGACAGCTACGGGTTACCGAAAACTTCAAAATAACGTAACGTAGGCCAACTCTGGTCACAATACCTTTGTCGGTCTCTTGGGCCGGACATGGCACCGCCACCTCGCCGATCGGTGTGCCGTCACCGAGCCGGGCGTATCACAGGTTACAGCTAGCGCCAACTTCAGGCGAAGTACCGTCTCGCCGTCGGCTGGTGGGGCGACTCGCCGTGCACGTGGATGACACAAGGCGAGCCCAGCAGATCAGTGGCCAGGGTGAGGGCGGCAGCCACGCGGCGTGCGAAGTCCGCCGGCACGGACACGATAGCCCGGCCCGCCGAGACGTCGTAGGAAGTAACGGAGAGCGGCGAGCACGCGCCGAACTGGGGGAGAAAGACGATAGTGGTCAGTGTGTGGCCAGTCTCAGCTGGTCTAGGGTGAGAAAAACAAAACCTGAAGGTGGCAAATATTACAAAATGGACACAGCCTCAGTGTCCCACAATTAGATTTTGGCTTGGGTGTCAGAGGAGAAAATTCCTTACCAAAAAGGGGATTAGAGTGGTAAGTTGCTGGTCAGATTAGCCCCCTCCTGCCCCCCCCCCCCAAAAAAAAAGAAAAGGGATAGATTGCACACATTTCTTTACAAAGGTAGAATCCAATGTGACCATTGACACAATGGATTCTAATTTCTAACCATAGGTTAACCATACATTCTAACCATTGATCCATACAGGCAGATATTTTCTTGGTATAATTGGGAGTGGATAACTGTTCTTTAAAAAAATGAAGGTGGAAGCAGAAAATTATTTTTGTTTTTGAATGTTTTGTCCCACCCAAATCAACAAATTTTGAGACACTACATGGCCTTGGAACTAACAAAACATTTAAGTTCATATGCCAGTCCCATGTGGTATAGCAAAACACTGGTGTGAATTACACTGTCAAGATTATGCATAGGGCCGTAAGCATGAAAAAAGATTAAAACGCATACCTCTCCAAAAACTGAGCGCACAGCCTCCCTCAGTCCATACTCCACATATTCATGATTGATGGAATCTGGCTTGTTGCTTATCCACTCACTGAAAACAACAGAAAAACTCATGTCAATGTGACTTGAGAACTACATCACAAACATGTGACACACCATCCAACAGCAGCAGAACCTACTGACCTTAGTACCAGACTGCAAAGGATGGAAATTTCCACAGGCAATTTCAACAAGATCTAGTCAGTGCCAACTGCGGTGACACTGCCAGTGAATAATAACATTAAGCTGTGTCAGTGTCTCCAACCGCCCCGCCAGTGACCATGTAATGCAGATTTACTGTGATGCAAAACTGAAGCGGTGCAGGGTGCAGACCCTAACATGTACATGGCAGACAATGTGCTGGAACTCCTGTGCTGGTATGAGGTGATCGTTGCCCATAAAATGATTCGAAACAAAACACCAAACTATCTTAATTCTTACATTGTGGGCCGCAGGATAACATCTTCATTTCCACCATTCTCCTTCATCCTTCAGCTTAGTTGTTATGAAAAATATCACATTTGGTCTTGGACTCTGAATCTCCCGTCAGTAGTCGTGTTTAAAATTAGAGCTTATATTTTAAATATTACCCTTAAAGTTTCTCATATATTCCGCATTCTTACCTTACGCAACTCGTGAAATTCCTTATCGTCGCAGGCACGCCATAAATGCCTGAAGCTAATGCTACCATATGCAGTCTCCCTACAGGAATTTTAGCAGACGTCCCATGAAGGAATCTTGGTCCCATGTCCCATGCGGTCTTGAACTTCTCGATTTCGAAAAAAAGATACCTATCAGAAACTTTCGTTTCTTATAGGTATCTCGAACTTCTTATTGCTCTGGAACATCCCTCCCTTCCAGACGACTGATTCAGTTCAACATGTCCATTGATAGGCATTGAGTTTCATTTTCGCACGATAGTACGGTTTATTCTAATGAGTAGTAAAGGAATCTTGATTCTAACCTCTGCTTTCAAGAGAGAAGGGAGATTGGCTTTATTGGGGACGCTCCGGAGATAACGTCAAAATGCATTGCCTTTTCTAAGAAAAAGAATAAAGATCAACTGCCGATGCACCGGAACTTATAACTATACGGTAAATACAATGAAACATACAGATTACAGATAATTCAAAATGTAGGCATGCATATAAACTTCGACATAAATATCCTATGCAATTTTATTGACAGTACCAATATAACAGAGCGTCAATGCTCAGTGGACAGACTGAGAGCAGAGGCTACAGTTCGTGAACAGAACCGGGCCAGCCAGGCCAGCCAAGTCACAACGGTTCTCGAAAAGGCGGCATTCTGTTCAAATTCCCAGATGACGGCGAACTACACAGCGCATCTCAACTTTCGGCATAATGAATCGATGGACACAGGCAAACGCGCTCACATTATTATGTGTCACTGGGAGGTACCGGCGGCGATCTGATAAATCAACCTACAGAATTACTCGGGCTGGCCGCGGGCCGGAGTCGGGCAGGGCGCCTGTCCTCGGCACAGCGGAGGGCCGGCCCCGGTACCCGCCGGCAGCGGCCGGCCCGAACGGCGCCGGGCGCACAGACCCGCGCCGCCAATCACAATCACAACTGAGACACTCGGTGCGACGAGCTCACTGCAATCAGACCCGGACAACACGAGCGGAATCCAACGACCAATCGTAACTGTGGACGGCTCCGGCCAGAAGTCGGGCTCTGTGTAACAGGCGGGCGCGCCACGGAGCCACGCTCCGCCGGTAGCCGGCGGCCCTGAGCGCGGGGAGCGGGTGACACGCGCGCCGGGCGGTGTCGGTAGGGGGGGGGGGGAGGGCGGTGAGGGCGCTGCTCTCCTCGGGCGCGGCCCTCCTGAGACAGGGCTGGGGCCGCGCCGTCATACGGCGCCCCGCTGCGCACGGCGGGACACACGGCAGACGCTCCGTCACCACCCAATCAGCTACTGGGCCGGCAGCGGCGCACAGGGCGCCGGCCGCCGGCCCAGTAGCCAGCTTAACCTCAGCAGCCGGAGGACTTGCTCTCGGCGCCAGACTTCTTGGTGACGTTCATCGTTGTGAAGTTCTGCCGTGAGATGGAACGCGTCAGATAACGGTCAGCAGCCGCGGCACACAGACTGCATATTATCACAATATAGACAATTATTGTCAAGAACAAAACACACGTCAACCACAGCAACGCCCTAGTGTAATCAGGCAACGCTTCGCGAAAATCATAAAACCAGTGGAAATCTCATAATATTCTTTGGGAAGAAACGGCTACTTATCTATTAACCCCATTAGGCACGCCTGACCTAAAATCACGCTGAACTGAGGATCACCATCTTACCTCTGACACGGTCGGGTGGATGCCAATGGTGGCGTCAAAGTCCCACTTGCGAGCGCCCAGCTTCATGGCCACGGCGTAGCCCTGGGTGATCTCCCCGGCGTTGGGCGCCACGATGTGGAACCCGACCACCTTGTACTGGAAACAGAGAACAGAAGAACAGTGAGGCAGGGGAGGGAGGGAGGGAGAAACGACAGCGGCGACATTTCGCACAAGGGAGGTACAAGTGGCGACGGACAGGCAACATCGGACACCGAACTATTTAGATCAATCAGCAGACGCAAAATCAGTGTTCTTATGAATCTCACTCAAGCTGCATTCTCACCCAAACACACGTCGTAATCTAACAGCCGATTCACGCCGTGTCCTCTTTCTTAAATCTCCACGCCACATTCTCATGTCTTCCCCTCCCCCACACCGTTCTCACCTCCTGGCTGATGCAGCAGACCAGCTTGGCGTAGCAGCCGTTCTCGTCCCGCTGCGCCACCGTGTGCTCCAGTGCCGTGAAGTACTGGTGGTACACCTCGATATCGTCCTCTCCGAACTGGGCGATTGCGTCCTCCTCTGAGAGGCCGATGCAGCCGTACTCCATGGGCGTGAACACGGTGGTGGCCACGTTCGCGTAGTCGGTCAGGATGGAGGCGTCGTTGACGAGCCGGCGCGCCAGCAGACGGCCGGCCTGGATCGCCACCGGCGTCAGCTCCGGCTTGCCGCTCACCACGTCTCCGATGGCGTATATGTTGGAGACGGTCGACTTCTCGTCCGGTGTGCACACCACCTTACCGTCCCTGGGGGTGGGATGGGGGGGGGGGGGGAGTCAGTAGTCAGGTCACAACTCACATCACACAGGTAGGTGGAGCTAGTGGAGTCGAGTCACACCGGCACGCATTAATGCCCGGCGCTAGCAGAGCTATCGTTACTGAGCTATCACGAGATGGAAACTGCCAATATCACGGTTATCACTTGAGTCTTCATCACGCGCGTATGCCCCCAGTTATCCCTCCACGCTGTTCATAATCCTCCTATCTCGAAGGTCTCAGTACGTACTTGGGGCTGAGCTGGACGCCGACTTTATCCAGTCCGATGTTGTCTGTGCAGGCGTCCCGGCCGATGGCGAACAGCACCGTGTTGTACTCGCCCTCCACTACCTCGCCGTCGGTGGTCTTGGCCAGCACCTGAGGACAGGGGGAGAGGTGAGAGGGATAGAGTGGGGGAGGGAGGGAGAGAGAGAGAGAGAGAGAGAGAGAGAGAGAGAGAGAGAGAGAGAGAGAGAGAGAGAGAGAGAGAGAGAGAGAGAGAGAGAGAGAGAGAGAGAGAGAGAGAGAGAGCAAACAGACAAGCAAAAACACGGACACATTGACAGTCATAGAAACATAGCCAAAGACATGCGAATATACCAACAGACATCCAGACATCCAGACAGACAGACAGATACAGTCACAGGCATGAACGGTCAGCACACAGCCCATCCCAGCGCAGAGCAGCCGCCCATTACATTACCAGCGGCCATCACATTACGGCGGTGGCTGAGCGGTGAAAGTAAACAGACAGACGCCACCAATCGACCGCTCACCACGGGCCGGCGGCCGGCAGGGCGACCTTTAACGCCAGCGGCTGGCTGAGTGAGCGGCGACCCTTACCACACACAGACACAGAGCAGACATCTCTCGGCAGCAGCGGTAGCGGCCGCAGACAGTGGGAAAGGACGGGAAGCTGTTTGGTCGTCTTTTTTTGTTAGTGAGCTGCCAGCCTGCTAGCGTTTCCCGGCTCGTCGTTGGTTAAATTTTCGCGGCGCGGGGGTTAACCACTGGAAGCCGAGAAACGCCAGCAAGCACCTTCCTTATATCGGGAAACCGGCAGCATGCTGACAAACCCTACACAGACAGCGCCCGGGAGCTAGGGCAGCAAATTTTTTAACACACACCTTGACTCGTCGAGGCGGTCCCTCCTCTATCAGCTGCAGCTCGGTGGGCACGCACTGGCGGATGAACTTGACGCCTCGCTTCTCCAGGTGCTCGCCCACCAGGTTAGCCATCTGCTGGTCGAAGCCGCGCAGCAGAATGGACCGCACCTGGAACGGGGAACAGGGTCAGGCCGGGCTGTGGACGGTGGTTGGTATGATGGGTTAACTATTGCGGGTGCGGCCAGAGGCACAGCAGAGCTACATGGCATGACGGCATGGTTTCAGCCACTTTCAGCTGATGCAAATACGAGCGGCTATTACCGCCATAAAGACAGATAAATGGGTGAGTAAATTGATACACAAAACAGGCCATCTGCAGCCATTAATAAAAAAGAACGATGGGGCAAAGGGTTGAAAGAAGTGATAATGTATTTCGCAAAGGACGATTATTACTGGGTTAAACTATACTGACCAGATGTAATAGGGTACGCTGTATTCTCGAGCACAATTTTATGGGTGGAGAGGGGACGAGGGATGACGAACTACACATGGAAAAAACCCACGGTGTGGCTGCTATGCAGGCTCAGACGCCCTCACCCGCGACACGGAGAACGAGTGTGCACAGGCATACCCGCCCAGCCCAGCCGTATGGATGGCCGCATTTGGACCGTCTGAAACCAGAGACCGACAGCTGAGCCCGCTAGCAGCCCAGCTATTGAGGATACATCGACACAAATGTTCACTAGAGGTAGTTACCGACACCTGAGCCTACTTCGCCAAACCATACGGGAAAGCCACCCAGCCATAAAACCAGACACCGGGGCTCAGTTTCAGCAATCGAAAGGCTTCTCTGCTAGCCCCCTCAGTCCCCCCCCCCCCCACCCCGCTCCCTGTCCACCGACACACCACTATTCCGTTACCCTTCAGTCATCACAATGACTTCATGACGTCACCCTGACGTCACGCTCACCATCACAGTGACGTCCAGTCCGAGGCCGCGCAGGAAGCCGGCGCACTCGAGTGCAATGTAGCTGGCACCCACGATCAGTGTCTTTCCCGGCGAGTGCGGCAGCGAGAAGATGTCGTCGCTGCTGATGCCGTACTCGCGCGCGCCGGGGATGTCCGGCAGACGAGGCCGGCCGCCGGTGGCCAGCACGATGTACCGGGATGTGATGGTTTTCTCCTTGCCCTTCTTGTCGACAGTCTGAGGGAGAGGGTATGGACGAAGCGTCAGTTTAGCTAGGAGTGGAGGCAGGGGGTGGGAGATGATAAATCCGAAATTAGCTTTTTAGGCGGGTAGTACGGTGATCTAAGCTGAGCTACATATTAAGCTGTAGCTTAGGTTTCCAGTAAAAAAGCAGCAAACGCACCTTCCTGAGAGAAGAAAGCAATGGAAGATAACTTTTCTGAATTCAAACGGGGGTGATTTAGGGAATACGGCAAACCGTTGACAGCGTTACAGTTGCTAACGCCGGCAACGGCAGCAAGTTAATAATTTCTTACTTTGAGCGTGTGTTCGTCGACGAACTGGGCGTAGGCGTTGAGGTAGGTGACGCGCTTCTCACGGAGCTGCACCCGGTAGCCCCAGTTGAGGGAGCCGATGTGACTCTGCACGGCCGTCACCAGCTTCTCCCAGTCGTGGGTGGCTGGGGGTGCGGCGGGGACAGTGTCATAGACTGGTGGCATGGCGGGGACAGTGTCACAGACTGACCTAGCTGGTGGGGTGGTGGTCGGCGCTCGACTTATTATGTATCGGATCGTATGCTGAATGAACGTCCATGGTTGTGAATCGTATGCACGAACGGCCAGCCAGTAGCGCCCCACGCTCAGAATTTAATGAACTGTGGAGCTCTTGTCATTTTTAGGGCCTTCCCCGGCACACTTGGAAAGGCGTTAGTTTTTTTTTCAGCCTACGGCTACTAGCGCACTGAGGTCAAGGAGCGCCCCAAGACTTCTGCGCTAAAATTACATGCAGTTACTGGCGAGGTCAGTAGTGTCCAAAAAGGTAAAAGTCTTCATTTCTAGCAATAAACACAAGACCATCGGTAAGGTTCTTACGTGTGTTGATGGACCATCCGAACTTCTGGGCGTCCTCGGCGGCCTCTCCCAGCAGCGCCGCCTGGTGCATCAGCTTCTTGGGGATGCAGCCGACGTTGACGCACGTGCCGCCCAGGCCCCACGTGGTGCCCTGACGTCATCAATCGTACGACGGGTGACGTCACTACATGTGCGCATCATCACAGTCTTGCAGTTTTGGACAGCGATCCGATAGACGCACATAAGACGGAGTTCAAGAGATCAGAGTCAGATAAGGTCACATCGGTACCATTGTTCAAACACTGCGCACTGATCCCCACAGCGAGTGGAATGATAAAGGCCAGAGCGGTGCAGCCGTACTGACACAAACACATATAATGAATCTTATCACCGTCCGTATCTGGCACAGAAACCAGAGGTCAAAACGCACTTCAACAAGTGTAGTCAGACTCGATTCGATCCCCTCCCCACCCCAACCCCCACTCCGCTGCACAAACACAAAGAACACCTGTGGCTCCCGGCCTCGTAACCTCCCACTCTCTCCCCGGTTTCGCTCACCTGTGGGGACGGTTTGACAAAGTCACAGACGGCCACTCGCGCGCCCTGCACGGCCGCCTCTTTGCTGCAGGCGAGGCCGCCGGAGCCGCCGCCCACCACGACCACATCGTAGTCGTACTGGGCGTCTCCGCCACCTCCGTTCAACAGCGAGGCTAGCTTACCGCTGGAGTGGGCCTGCAGAGGAGAGCGGAGCCGGTTTAAGAGTGTTGGACGTTGAATGCTGGGTTTTGATGCACGGACGCCACAGAGGGCTCACTGGGATGAGAAAGCAATAACGATGGATGTGAGAAGCAACCAATAAGGGTAGATTGGTGGATATTGGTTACTGATCAGTAGTCAATAAAGTCGGCCGTCAAACCAATACAGATTGACCGTTTGATCCCAGGAAAACGATTAAATATGAATTTGTCACAGACAGGCGAGTCAGCACGGTTACAGTGGATATGACCACGGATACTTTACTACTCGATATGACAGCCGTTATGCACGGCCGTCACTTACGATCGGTTAGCTATCCAAGAATACGTCCGTCAAAGAAACATGGACAGCCGTCACAGGGGCAGATCGGCACCCAAAAATATGTAACGCCGCACTGGTGCCACGCAACAGTCAGCCGGACGATCACAAACTTCGCGAGTTTGACCCTCGGCTCCGGGACTTATCCAACGCACGACAATCTCGCTTCATATCCCGGCCACTCTACTAAGCGCGTTCCAACAACGGACAGCACATTATCATCCGGGAGGATAAGCTGTGAGCTCATTTAGCTGCCGTCCCAGCCGGCCCCCGGTTATCAGCTCTCTTATCGGTGTGACCGCTCCATAACGATATTGTTCGTTGTCGGTCGCCGGCCGGTCGGCACGGCTGACCTTTTGACCGGTCGATTGTGGGGTCAGCCGGCGGGGCTGACCCGTGGAGGGCGGCCGGCGATAGGAAGAGTCCGAACTGACCACTGAGCGCAGGAGAAGCGGGGGTGGGGGGGGGGGGGGGGTGGGTGGGGACGGGGTGGCAGCTGCGACCAATGAGGTAGAGCGGACTGAGGAGGCATTATCATTTGTAGAGGTCACTCAGGTGGATCTGATATGACTCGGCGAGATAGAAACAATTTACAGCGAATCAAATAACATGCACCATTTCTTTCCTTTGAAAACTTACACGATATTTGTGCCTTGTCTTTGTGTGCGGTGTGACGCTAGGCTTGTGCACCAGAAAAAAAACGAAAGACGTTTTCGTTGCATCCGCGTTTGAACTGACGACGCACTATGGCCTGGTACAGAGGGTCTGTTTGTCTGATCGCTATTCAGCAGTTTGCAAGGTGACTTTGCTCGTTCTGTTCTGCTACTGTTTACTTAGGGCAATTGTTATATTTGAATGCCAATTGCGTCAGCTTTAACAGACTCGGTCGAGTGATGTATAATGCATATCCATACTCGCTTGCATCGCTACCTACCAACATACCTAGATTAGAAATACTAGGGTACCTTGGCTACAAAGTATCTGTAACATCAGTGGAAACGCAATAAAGCAGCGTGCATTTTGGTTCATCGAACCAAGATTGCTTTACTACACCTACAGGCCTACCCTATTTTTGAAGAACCTAGTAAGTGTCAAGGTGACGAAACGGAGAAAAACGAGGAAACGTTAACGTGTGCTAGCCTAAGCAGATGCGCATAACATGCATCAACCTGAATAGTGTTTCTATATGTATTTTATGTGCGCAATTCAGAAATGCTATTCAAATTTTTCAAATGCTTACCAATAATATAAATGTGGACTTGCTAGATTAGCTGTGGCATTGGACGAATAGGGAAAAACCTAGCACGGTTACCTACTTACTACGTTTTTCTGTGCCAGATATGCTTTATCTATGAAATAGGTTGTCAACAAAACTGAAACAGTTGTCATTTCAAGAATGCCCCTATGAAGAAATTCTTTGTGGTTTTGTGCTCATCTTACCTTGCTGAACCATTTCCTGCTCTAAGTTTTGTATTTAAATAAAAAATAAAGATTTTTCCTTAAAAAAGGCTGAAAAGTGGGTGGGGGGCCATGGCCCTCCGCCCCCCCCCGGCCCCCCTGTTCCTACGCCTATGGACCAGACGGCTCATAAAGAAGTGATTTTCACGAGTGCTGTTCACGGGCACCTGCCGTAGCTGCAGCTCGGTGTTTACCTGCGGCCATAGATCCCGCGGCTGACCGCGGAGCCGCAGCTACCGCAGGTCCCCGTGAACGGGGCCACGGTCATTTTTTAAGAAGTTACACCTGCATATCTACAGTGTACGCCATCTCATCATCATGCTGGCTGACTACAGTGCCTCGGCATGCATCAGTATCTCTCGCTATGCTTCAACCCAACCCAAATCAAAATGGCTTATCCCGCTAACGCACTTCACACGCCCTGATATCGTGCTCTTTAGACGCAATCGGTATCGCAGACGCAGACATAGATTACATTGGGTCCCTCAGAAACTCCTTGGGAACGTCAGGAAGAGGTGCAGGGATACTGGATCCGGCACCCCTGCCACTCCAACTCGTACCACCGGGGCTCGGCGGCTCGGCACACGCAGCAGACGTCGGCCCGCTCAAGGACACCGCGAAAGTTTGTCAGTGTGGCTCTCCACAGTTCAAAAATCGGGGTTCACACTGATAAGTTGCAATAGGGACTCCGGGGCGGTGAAGCGAAGTTAAGGTTTTCTAGAGCACATCAAGGTGCTACATGCACCAACCTTGATGTGCACCATCAAGCTCGCTCATGTAGCCAGCAGTTAACAGACAGACCCAACCAGGGGAGTGGGCTTTACCTAAAGCGCGGAAGTCGCGAATGGGCGAAAACCTAGTAGGTATACGACACTGTATCACAATGCACATCAGCGCAAAATGGGATGTTCAGGTCTCTGTCTGGCTGTACGGCTCCATGGCAACCGAACGGAAAACATTAGTGACTGCGTCATAAAGGCTGCTTTCCGCCCGGACGGCACGGACAAATGAGCCATATCGATACACGATCCGACGAATGCGCACCACGAGAGGTAACAATGACGAAATTTCCCATTAGAGTTATCAATTAGTTGTTGCTGTCAGTCATCTGACCAAACAAATTAAATGCAAACCTTTACATACTTTCATACTACTCGTATCTGCACAGCACATACAAATTACACCAAAAAAGCAGAGATCATTTACCTCTGCCCCGTCAATGATCTAAGACAGTCCTGTGACCGTGCAGTGATCCAGTAGCCTATTAACAATATCGTGATCTAGGCATTCCCCCGGCAAACAAGTGGTTCCACCGGTGACCTCTGACAGTTCGTGACCCTGTCATGCTCCCTGTGACCCCTTCAATGACCTCTGACAGCTCCGCGACCCCGCCGTGACCCCGTGACCCCAGAACCCCGTGACAGCCGATACTGACCTGCAGGGTGTCGTCGCAGCCGCCCACGTGTTCTCCATTGACGAACACGTTGGGCACGGTGCTCTGGCCTGTGCGCTCCTTCAGGGCATCCTGGAGGGCCGGTCCGTCCTCTGCAATCAGACCGAGCCGGCGTCAGTCGGCGTCCGTCCCAGAGGCCCCCCGACAGCCCCGCCCGGTCCGGGGTCAAAGGGCACGGACAGGGTGCACGCCCCTTCCCGGCGACATAGTGCTGGAGACACGCCCGTGCAGCCCGGCCGGCTGGCCCGGACCGCCCGGCCGGCCGGCAGAGACCGTTTCCTGAAACTGGGGAGATACGCCGGGTGACATCGTCCGGTTGTTTTCTGAGAATCAGTTACAACCAGATGTGCACGACTGTTGAGTCCCTGCTGGCTGGTTGGGTCTCTGACTGAGGGATGCAAACTTTCGGACGATGACTACACCCGGTCTCTTCGTTTATAGCCTATAGGCAAGAAATATGACTATGCATGATAACCTATGTAGAATACAGTACCTTCTAAACTGCGGCTTGCTAACCTCACTAAGCAATTGGGACACATCGCCCCTCCCTCGCTAGATTGTAACGTTTGTGCGTCACCAAATGAGTTTGCAGGTTGTAACTGCCAAAGACGTCCAAACAGAATCAGTCGTCCCTTGTTCACTCTCGGCAACTCGGAGACAAATTTAGAACCACTGTTCGCTACATGCCTGTGGGAGCGGCCGACGCCGTATCTTTGAAGAGCTTGCGCCAAATAACCCACTTCCGCATCCCTGAACACAACCGCCTCCAAAGGCTACGAAAAGCTGACTAAACCCAAAACGCCGAGTTTTCGCGCATATGACGAAGCCACAGGAGGGGTCCACACTTGTCTAACCGACCGTATCACACCACTGATCAGCGATCATTTCTGGGGCGCTCCCTATTCCCCCTCTCCCCAGTCCGGTGAGCTGTCAATGGGAGGGGGGGGGGGGGGGGGGGTCTCGGACGGAACGGCGGGGCAGTGAACCCTGATCACGTCTAAGAGAGGGAAACAGGGCGCCAGGCGAGACTGTCACCGATTGCAAACTAAACTGTGAACAAACACTCGTGCGGACTTTGTGTGTCATGTGGTACAAAAAGCTTATTATACGACTTATACGAGTACGAAAACACCATTTCTACAGTCACTAGAACGTCCATTGGGAAGATTAATTCTGCCATTACCGTGAATCGTGGCAGGTGTCTGGATTTCGTACCCATCGGACACTTATTCAATCTGACGCTGCATCACCGTAATGAGCCAATGCTGCTCACGTGCCGTGCATTGGACACCTCCCGTCTGCGGGGGACAGATCACGCCGGCCGCCTGACCGGGGCATTACCGAGATTGATGAGGGCAGAATCCGACTGGACTGGTCTGGATTGTGTCTCTAGCCTGTGAGCCACTCAGACTCGGGGATCGTTGTACCGCCGGTCAGCGGCCGGGTTGGACATCAGCTCTTCAGATAAAGTAGGGCTATAGCTATCAGCTCAGTGTGGAGTGGCCACTGAATACTCAATTGGGCAGTCTCACGCCGTAAAACCCCTATTGCTGCAGTACCCTTTGACCCCATCGTCGGACATCGCCCTCTGACCTCAATCAGTCTCGCAGACTTCGGTACTTGGCGACGGTGATTGCAGTGCGTATAGGCGGTCACTTAGATCTCACTTTGTGCACACTGCACAAAAAAAAACCATCAGAGACGGGAATGCCCGATGCTTCCGTCATTCATGGAGCAGAAACTATTCGAAAGGAGGCGAATACAAATGTGAGTGGTCGAAAGGACTAAACAGCATCACGAGAGGCAAACCCGATTTTGATTCTGTCAAAAGTTACCAAGCAAGCACGCAGTGAAAATTGCATATGGATATCAAGAAGGAAAGGAGATATTCGAAATAAAAAGGCGTCGGAACATGCTGCATTTTAACCGGACCACTACGAAACGCAAATCTAGCCGCACCCACGATTTATGACGCAGAAGTCGCTGACATTTGCCGTTGCCCTCTGGCGAGCTCCTAAAATAGCCGCCCCAGGTCCTAGTGCCGTGGCGGCGGCGGCGGCCGGTTGCCGGGCGGTGCAGGCAGTGAGTCGGGCACCGCGACCAGCTGTGGCGGGGATCTGCTGAGTCAGGCCGGCGCCTATCGTGGCCGCGTCCGGAGTCGACCTTGGCGCCGGGCCGGCCGGCGAGTCACCGCCTCTCGGGGCACGGAGTGGCCCGCCGCACGCTGCCTCGGTTACGTAACGGCACAGCCACGCCGGGCCGGGCAGGGCCGGGCCGCCTCCGCGTGGTCGCCGCCACCGGGTCACAGCGACAGGGGCTTTCACCGGTTGGTGCCCAGCCCAGATGATTGGTGAGAGTTAACAACGGAGAGAAGAGAGCAGAGTTTTGAGATGTAGTTAGGGTATCGCTGTGACCGTTTTCTGGAAGTTGACGACATGGCGCTCGTCCTTGACAAGGTCAAAAGGGCCCGATTAATAAGCCTGGATTTTTCCAATACCTTCGCGCAAGACGCTGCTATAGCTTGCTCTAGATTTCATAGGAAACAATGGGCCAGCTGAAACAGCTTCCATTCTTTTCAATATCACAAACGAATTTACACGGAACGCATTACTGATCACTGGCCATGTATAATTTACCGGGAGAAAGCTGCATTCTGGGCTAACAGCGTTCGTTCACCCGGCAGAGGGAAAAACAGTGGCAACCTACCAGACATGTGCTTGGATCCGGAAAAATGGATCTGAGATCCGATCTCATGGATCCCGATCCGAGATCCATTCAGATCATAGATCCAACCCCTCAATTTTGTCGAGAGATCTACTGGGATCATAGACCCGACCCTTCAATTTTGTCGCTAGATCCACTCCGGATCATAGATCTGGCTCCCCAATTTTGTCGTGAGATCCATTGGGATCATAGCTCATAGGTGCTCAAAATGTTAACAACTTTCTTTCATAAGAAGTTATGAATACCAAAGTATGGTTAGAAACAAACAATCTTATACAAAGGCCATATTAGTAAAGGCATCCAGTTACATTATACAGAATACAAAATAAAGGAGGCTCATGACGGTCACAACTTGAGAGAATTGAGTGACATGAAGATTGTTCACATACCAACAGAAAAGTTTGCATTAACAATTAACATAGAGGTAAGTCAAAGTAATGACTAATGAACAATACATTACTAGGTAGTAGGTACCTAAGTACCACATCACAATTCATGTTAGAATCTACATAATGATAAGACAATCCTGCATTAGACAACCATGAGGCTTTCCAGTTTCAAGCTAACACAATTGATTGATAAACAATAAAAGATGATACTGACACATGTGGCTTGGTTAGGTAGGTATTTCAATCCATTGAAAGAAATATTTGATAAAATAAACTGAGATATAAACAAAAGTATAAAAATATTCAACAGCCTGCGGAAGCGATGGGAAGCGAAATATCAATTGGAATGGCCTTGGATATTTACCGTAAAATGATTATTCAGTATCTAAATAGAACTCGTGACGTCATTTCAAATAACAAATGAGCTAAGCGTTCTTCCTTCGAGTATAATGAAAATAAATAAAAAATCAAACTGGAAATTCAAAAGTCTGAAGTTTTTTTTCAAAAGAATGTTCATTTTTTTCCGCCTCACATAATTTTACGATACGATTGTTTGTGAATATCATCTTTGTAGCGATGAATTTTATGACGTAAACGTAAGCTGAAAGCGAGTGTGTGCCTTGCATCTTTATTTTATTCACTTTTCAAAAGAATCACAATATCTTACGTCATTAGTTTGAAGGGCCTATTACGGGGAATCTTTTGGAATCATTACGGTTTTAGTCAAATTAAGAATTTTCATTTAGTATATGACTGAAGATCGTTTTTCCATTGGAGCACGTGTTGAGGATGAAAGCGTTTCTAACAGGTTTGTTAGTGCACTCCGTGCACTAACAAACAGTGAACGGGTCAATGACCCATACAAAACAGACAGGTCAATGTCCTATGACCTACAGTCAACGCCGGGCAATTTCATTTTTCATCTATTTTATTGTCTATTGGCTCTTTTTGCCTATTCTATGGCTTGTTTATTTATGTATGTATATTCAAATGTGTTTTTCTCTCTATCTCTGGTGTTCGGACAAAATCAATATCAGTTTCAGAGCCACCCAATTAAAGGGACCCTCCCACCTTAACATTAGTTTTGAGTTGAGATAGCCAAGTTTGCGGCCAGGCTCAGAAACCACTATTTATCCTGGTCGCAACCCCCGCAGCTTTATGGTGTTCAAGAAATTTCTTCCCTTTACTTGCAGGGTGGGACCAGCGTGGTCCCTATCTCTTAACCATTACGGGAATCTGATGACGTCATCAGGCTTTCGAACGTCCGTTAAATGTTTGACTAAAACGTTTTGTAGCACGCGGTGGTATATGCTGCTTTGCGCGCAACAAATGCCGCACTTTCAAATAAAGTCGCTAGGAACAGCGGAGATCCCAAAAAGTAAACAAAAGTAAAAGTCTAATATCTTGAAAACCGGTGAATATTTTTCGATGAAATTTGGTAGATATTCGTTTTTGCTCTTTCTGAACCGAGCGACATCACTTTCATGCCAATTCATTAACTTTTTTGAAGGTGGGAGGGTCCCTTTAAATACCAGCAGTGAACAATCAACATGTATTGCAGACTTAGCAATGACACAAAACAGTCATCAATACATGTACATATTACATATTCGGCAGTATTGTCTGCCGTGCGTCCATCACATTGACGTGTGCATGCCCTCCAGGGTAGCTCATACGCTCTCCTTGCTCGTCATGTTGAAGTGTATGTTGAATGTACAGCTGTGGAACTCTGTGCCGACCACAGCACCACGACTGATGCTCGCGAGATTCGCCGTGCTTGTGACCGTGAATGACGCACCGCTCTGTACGTCGCTGCTGACCTCGGCTACACTGGCTTTGTGATCTTGACGATGCTTATCACTGGAGAAGTCTGCATTTTCAGTTACGGTCCTTGCCATCTTCCGTTGGACGGTGTCGCATGCCTCAGAGTAGCTAGTGAGACTGTTTACTGACTTATGCCCTGTGAGCTGAGTCACATAGCTTTCAGGACACCCACCATCAAGGAGCCGTTTGATCGCAGTCTTCCGGGCGCTGTGGTTTACGATTTTTAGCATCTGGTGGTGCTCGTTGCGCCCTCGTAGTCCAAACAGCATCGTGAAATACCAAAAAAGGACCCTAAGGAGCGCCATAGGATGGTGAAAGCCGAAGGCCTTTGACTCCCAGAATTTCCTCTCGTCTTCTTCGGATAGGTACTGGCATGGCTCTATTTGGCCTGTTGCCCTTGCCGGACGACTTTGACACCGCCATCTTTGCTTTGAGGACATCTTGGACAAGAGAAAATGAGGACGATGTCGATATCTTAAAGCCAGGGTAGCTCTGCTCTTTTAGGTGCCTTTCGATTGAGTATATGATCCCCTTCAGAGTCTGTGGTTCATATTCCTCGCCATCGCTTCTCTTCAGTTGTTGGATATACCTACATAGGTAGGCACTTAACAACGGCGCATCCAGCTCATGTGGATCCTTGCTCTGTCCTTCATGCAGAAGAAAGTGTTTAAATTTACGTACGTCTTGTTCAGTGATTTCCTTTGTCCTGAATGACTTGGTGCTAGCAATGAACTTAATGGCTTCCTCTCTCGCTGTTTCTATCGTAGTTTCATTTTTATCTTCATCATCATCAAGTAAATTGCCAATTAAATCAAAACACGGTCTATCACTCATTACTGTTAATTCGAATAACGTGTAACTCCCCAATAACTGCCGATAACTGCCAAGGCCTAAATTTGCTGACAATGCAAACCGAAATTGTTTCCAGACTTGATTTTTCGCTTTAATTTTGAATTCGCGTGGCGCAGTCATATACTAAATCGCTTAGTACACTCGCGTTTCTAAATTTTCATTTTGTGACCTCGACTGCGTCTCGGTCAAGGCCCTAAAACATAAGGTTGGACGAAGTTTCCTACCAACAAGGTACTAGAATTTGTCGTGATATTTCGTCCTTGCAGTTGTTTCTTTACAAATATAGAGCAAACAAGCATGTTTTCTAATAGTATGAAAATTTAAAAGGAAATAATAAGTCACTTTACCTTTGATTCACAAAAAGCCATTTCGAAATCAAATTCAGTGTAGTTTTGACCAAACTCTAGTCGACTTATCCAGTATCTACTTAATTTTCCAGATGCGTGGTTCAGACAAACACGTTGCTATGGGCGGTTGCTAAGGACGCTATTTCGTATTTGCAGATAGTTTTGTTGTTATGAAATAGGGTAAAACAAGCTCTTTGGATATTTTCCTGTATTTCGGGGCTCATCTAATTTATCTAGCTTTGGCATAATATTTTTACTTTATCATATCATGGTTCCAGACACAGGTGGTTAATTTCAGCGCGTAAAGAAATAAGAATAAAGACTTATTATGTTATACAGAATGCAAGTCGCCAGTCCCTGGTGGTAAAGCGAATGATACGCAGAGATATCTGTTTTTATCCCGGTAGAAGCATCCTTGTGATCTAAGTGTGATCGATCATAAATTGTCTGAGAATCAGAAGTTTTGCTATAAGTCAAGAACCACGAAACAACCAGCTTATAGCTGGTGGAAGAGCCGCCACTCAGAAGCTTTCAGAAAACCGTGAACGGTTGAGACAGCCGACAGGTTGAGAAATCAAGAGACAGAGAACCAGAGAATGCCTGGGAACATTAACCCGCGCCCGGCTGGGGGTCCTGGATTTCCACGCCCTGCTGGGGGGGTTTGAACACCCCCCTTCTAACTCGGCTCCTGGGCCACGTAGCGATACGCGGAAGGCGGCGTTCGAAAGAGCGTCAAAAATAATGACGAAATCACTTCGGTCAATTTTTTGGTCAGGTCAAAGGTCAGGTCAACAGAGGTCATTGAAGGCAAAATTTCGCCGATTTCCAGGTCGAATGTCGACAACTTCCAAGAAGCCGACGCATAACTCGGGAACCAATAGAGCTACAGCGCCGCGGAAAAGCGCATTCGATAGCCCTATTAACGCCCTTTCTGAGTAATTTTATCAGATTTGACCTAACGTCAACGGTTTTGCCTGCAGGGGGCAAAAACTGCAAAAATAGCCGATTTTTTCGGAAACAGTTTTTCTGCAATAACTTTTGACCCAAGCCTTGTACGAGCTTACTTTCACCGGCATCGTGTTCCTCTCGTCAAGACGCATCGAATGAACTATAACTTGACCTTGAAAGGTCAAGTTGAAAACTTGACCTCACGTCAAGGTCATGACCTGACCGGAAAGGGTCATGTTGCATATCAGTCGATCCGTATCGTCTAGCTAAACACATCTAAGGCGTTTTCATTGCTCTAGCATGTCTCTATCAAAAGTTATTTGCGAAAAACTGTTAGATACAATTCGTGACCTAAGATGACCTCAGGGCATATACAAGGGTCACGGACACCATTTTCATGTTCAGTGTGTCTAAACCACTTGTAATTCGGTGTTTGGGAGTGTTTATAATGTCTTTCGTCCAAAAGAGGCGCATTTTAATTTTCTCCCATTGACTTATAATGGGGAGGTCGCAAAATTGACCTGACCTTAGGTCATCGATATCAAAATTCTGAGATATGCATTTTGTACATGCTATTGCTCTTAGCAATCGCTAAAAGTTTTAAAGCGATCAGTCACTCGGTGTAGCTATGACAGACATTGAAACTTTTTATGAGGTGAGGTCACTTAAAGTGACCTGGTGACCTGACCTTGAATGACTTTGGTCTGAAATTTTCACAACATGTGTAGAATTGATGTATGATAAGGTGTACCAAAAACGTTGAGATATTCGCGAAAAACCACAAGGGGGTGTTGAACCCCCCCCCCCCCCCCAGCAGGGCTCGGGTTAATCAAGAATCATATCTCTGTCAAAGGTTACGGTAAAACAAAAAACTGCTGGAGACCATTCTTGACCTGAAATGACCTTAGGGACATAAAGAGGGGCCACGGGTGCAATGCTGCGCCTCTTGGGGCACCATATGCGATGAGATCGATGCGTGGCGACTGGCGTACACCTCGCTGTTTCTGCCTTTGAACAATTTTGTCTGCTTTATCTGCTAAAAACACAATAAACACATCGAGCGTAGAAGCATGACTCTTTTGTTACGTACAAGCTTTGTTCAGTTTGTCTGTAAGCACCATCAAATATTGCAAGCTTCAAGGGGTCAATGCCCTGGGGCTGTGACGTCACGCTGGGGATCGTGACGTCAGCCGTGGGGTTGCCAGTCTAGTATGAACTAGACTTCGACCCCCCCTGGTCTCGGTCACAAAATGAAAATTTAGAAACGCTCGTGTACTAAGCTATATTGTCAAACGATAATGACGTAATAAAACAATATTACCAAAACGTGAGCTGTGAATTTCGTTTGTCTTTTTTGGGAGGCTCTCTCATAACGACAGCACGGCATGGCGCCACACGTGGCACGATGCCAAAAGTAGGTAATCTGAAGAAGTTGATGCCATTTTTGAACTTGTAATTTTGTTAGGAAAGTATTAGAGGTTGGTTGCTATTCTTACTGAATCGAAATTGTGTTGCACATACTAATAGCTCATGCGAACATTCTAGATTGGGTTTTCATACCTGGTAGAAGTGGATTGCTGGATTATTTTGAGCAGAACTGACCTATTTGGCTTCCAGATTTGATTTCCTAACATTTGTCCATAGGCGGCGGAACAGGGGGGGGGGGGTGGCACCAGGGTACAGTGCCCCCCATAGATTTTGGCATTTTAACATTAGCCCTACTGGCGTTGCATGGAAAGAATGGGACCAAAATGAAAATCTGCAGTGCCCCGCTGCCACTGCATCTGTCTGTACTGTTTGTTCATTGAAGTAAAGTGGCTGTAGCTTGCTGATAAGATTGTCATCAGTGCTGTCATGAAAAAGTTACGATTGGTCACAAAAAGCAATGTGCATGTTCTTGGTTTATTTTAAATATAGTACAAATGTTGTTCATTTAAATTCAAATTTAATGATGATACCTAATGATTACAACAAACATGTCCACAAGTGACAATTCTCAATTGTATTGCACTGTAAGGTGTACAATTATGTAGGATAAGGGTTTCATTGGCTACATGTTGTCGTGAGATCCATACAGATCATAGGTCCTCCACAAATTTTTGCCCGCTGGATCCACAGAGATCATAGATCCGACCCCTCAATTTTGTCGAGAGATCCATTCGGATCATAGATCCAACCCCTGAATTTTGTCGAGAGATCCACTCGGATCATAGATCCAACCCCTCTATTTTGTCGAGAGATCCACTGAGATCATAGATCCAGCTCTCGGATCCATGCACATGTCTGCAACCTACCACAGCTTGAGTTCTGACGACACAACTCTCGGGAACAACATGAGACTCATGATTCAATGCTCTGAGCTGCGAACCCACTTCCTCTCCCGTAATTTCAAAGACTGAACAAGCCATGCTCGCAGAATAATGGCCAACACGGAAAACATCCGGATCAGAAGCAGGCCTCAAAGCACCGTAGGTACGTGACGGAACTGATCTGAGAATGGCGTGTCATCCACTCGCTCCACTCCCACAAATACCACAAGACTTCCCCATTGCGTGTCACCCGTGACGTCACATATGGCAGCCCAGGCGTCACCGCTGCCATCACCGGCGAGTCACCGCGGGGCTCTCCGTCTCCGGGGGCTCTACGACCGTGCAACTCGCGGTGCTCGGGAGTCTCCGTGCCTGCCGATTCGTCAGTCAGCGTGACTGGGCAGAGGGTGCTGTGGACGGCCCGGCAGGTCGCCCGGAGAGGGGAGATCCGCCTCACTCACCTCCGTTCGGCGGCTGCAGCGGCCCGGCTGCGCCCGAGGCGCCGCAGCCCATCCGGCCGCCGCGCCGACCCCTCTCGGCGCTGTCTGGGTCGCCTGGACGAAGCACAGAGCGGACCAAACACACCGCTGGACAGTCCGGCGGCACCCGGCCGACCGACTGGCATGTATTGACCGGGCGTCACGCGGTCCGGTGCGGACGGGTACGGCCGCGCGCCGACACCGGCCCGCGCACCGTTCATTGTCCGACCCGTGACGCAATGTGACGTGACGCTTGAAGAGACGTGACGGCGCAGATGGCCCCCGCCCCGGGGTCAGCCACGCCTGGCCCACCTGATTGGACGGGTATGACCGAGGGTATCTCGACAGTGTGGAACGGTCTGACAGATCCCCGGCGTGGCGATGCTGACAGCTAATTAGAAATCTATTACAGTGATGTGGATTCGACTATCTGTAAGAATCTTGGATTCGACTACGAAGTCTCGATTCCAGCGAGACTGGGGAGAATGTTGCACGCGACATGATATCTTCACTTGTGTCCCTCGAGAATAATGAAACGTCGACAAATGTCGACGTTGGATTACGTCGCACGTTGCATAAATATTTTGATTTTTGTGCCGGCTGCTACACCGTACACACGGAGAAGTGAACAACTGAAGCGCGACAGGCAAATAAACAAAAGAACTTGCCGAGTCACGGCCAACCCAAGATACCTATCAAGGCCATACCCAAGATGCCATACCTATGGCCAACCCACCAGGCATGAAACAGCCGTTGCCATGGCGACATAAAGATGCAGCACGGTGAGCAGAGCTAACGTCAAGGCCCTCTAACGCTAACGCATTGGAGCTAACGCGCCGCCATACCCGCCATCAGTGTCATGCTACTCTTCAGAAACGCTGCGCCCCTTACAGTGGAAATTGCCTACTAACGCAGGAAAAACATGTACTGGCAATAGGAATAATAAAAAAATGATAAGGGTATTCTCCCGTTAGGCATTACTCTCACACATAGTTATTGCCGACGTGTTTCACACATGCGTTAAGAAAGTTGTACTCACCAACTTGGTCGAGCTCCAGCGCTCCGTAGGCGATTCCATTTGTTTTAAATAACTGCTTCACCTGCGAGAGAAAGCATAAAATGTGGTGAATGAAAACATAAAAGAACGATTGATTTGCAGGAGGAAACGATAAAATATTCAAGACGAGAATCCTGACATAGGAGCGCAAATAAGGAACACCAAAGTGCATCATAAAAGTTATAAAGCTTTGGAATGTTGTGATGGTGACCTGAGTTTTTGTTTTTATGTAATGTAACTCAAAGTCGATTTCTTTTTAATGTTATTTTACTTTTGAATGTGACTTCTTCAGGGGAACTTGACAACCTTAGCCCACGCCCCACTGGGGGGGGGGGGGGCTATTCATAGCCCCCTCTAGTTTTTTTTTGCAATAACTTCTAAGCCGCTAGACGGATCGATGCATAACTTTCAGTACCTTTGGCAGCATCAATTTGACACCTTGTGTCAAAATGTGAACTTCGTAGCTACCATAGGTCGCCCGGAAATGACGTCAGAGTGACGTCATATTCGCCCGATTTCGAAGCAAAACATTGAACTACGGCAATTGCTCTCAAGAGCTGTTTTTTTTTTTAGCTAGATCCAATGTATTTGCATGAGAGGACATGAGGTGCTATCAAAGTGCTATCACGGATTTTAAAATTTTGAACATTTTGAAAATTATATGTATTAATTTTTTTTTATTTTTATCTTTCCTTCCAAAAGTTTTTGATTTTCCACACAAAAAACGGCGCACAAGTGATAGAACACATGCCCGTGATATATTCTAGCAAGCTGTAGCCATATATCTTCAAAAATAGCCAAGTTATACGCGTTATAGCAAAAATTTCACTATGCATTATACAATTTTGAAATCAATTTTCAGTACGTATTTGACATCGTGCAGCAATATGAATAGCATCATCGTGTTCCTGAGCTCAAACGGCATCTGATAAACACCTTTTTTATTGAAAAATTTGAACTTTGAACTTTGACCTTTTTTACCTGCAAGTGACCTGAACTCAGCTATATCCAGCTGAAAATGGCCTCCAATGACACAGGCGACACCGAATTCGAAATATATGGCCTAAATGGACCATGAAAAAATTGTCACCAGACCGATGTATGATATAAGATTTCCGTGACCTGTGATGACCTGACGGGTGACCCTGACCTGAAAATCAAAGTACAAGTTTGGCACCCTCCGGGTATCTAAAGCATCTATTCACGAATGTGTAAACCAACAATGAGCCTGATCTGACTTGTAAGCCGGCGGCCAGGGCCCACAATGTGAACAAGCCAAACATCGATAATTTTTACTTTGACCTGACCTGTGACGTCACTGGTGACCTCGAGGTCAATGAAATTGAGTTTCGCTCGACAGTTTTTCCGGGGATATCAGGGCCCTGTTTCACCGGTGATAGCAGCACGCTACTATCAAATTGCGCGAGCTGACGTAATGTGATGAGGTCACACTAATGACGTTTCGTGTAATCCGTGAGCTGCGTTTGGAACAGAGTTGCTGTCTCGTTGGATTGCGTTTGATACATTTGTTTGATCGCACGGCCGTGAAGATGTTAGCAGCAGTACTTGATGACATCACACAGATTGACGGCGCCATGGTTTGTTGATGTTTCCATGGAAACCCAATTTGACACGTGTGATAGCAGCGTGCTGCTATCACCGGTGAAACAGGGCCCTGATGGCGTTTGAAATTTTGACAATCGGCCCAGTAGTTTCGGAGTTAGGAGGGGGGCTATGAATAGCTCCCCCCCCCCTTGGAGCGCGTTATACGCAGACCCCAGTGGGGCGTGGGTTAAATGTCCTTACCGAGATTGGTTAGAAAAAGCCGTGGAAGAATAGAATAGCAAGTCATCACGTGACATCGTGCAGAGGGAGAGAGCCGAGAGAGGTTGCGTGCGTGAGAGCGAGAGCGACTGCACGGCTCCCACTCACGACTTCAGCGGATGAAAAATAACATCACGCAGCACAGGAAGAGATGAATAACACTTATAACAGGCTACACGTAGGCAGACGAACGGTCTTGAAGACGGGACTGCCCGTCTGCTTGTTGTCGGCTCTGGTGAACTCGATTCAACAGTTCACTTTTATTCGTTGGTGTTTAACCAAGAACGGAAGAGACGATAAATAAATTAGTTACCTAAGATAAATTGTCGCCGATAAAAATGAAAATGAAAATATTTTGTTATTGTCAATATCAAGGCAGATGTTTTTTAAACTTCATTACGCATTTAGTTCAAACGCGTGATAGGCGAACGAGCCCACGATACGTTGCACCCAGCGCCGTACCTGTTCACAAACGGGGATCACTGCTAACCGACCGGACAATCCCGGGCTGTGGGGATAAGCCTGAACATAAAAATTCAGGATACCCACACACGTTCAGAAGACTGTCCCACTCTAGAAGCATCTGCTCTCGCCTCTCACCCACCCTTGCCCTAAGCATCCCCATCATATGTCAATGTCGAGTGCCAAAGACTACAGTTCTGCCAGCTGAAGTACATAACAATCTACTTCATGTGTAGGTATATATACTAAATGCCTGTTAATTGACAAAATAAGTGATGTTTGACCATTTTGAATCAAATCAGAGTCAAACAACAAACTGAAACTCATTGGTTGGATAATACTCGTATATCCATGGATCTAGGCTTTTGTGAATGGATAAACAAAAGCATGGTCAACAGTTCAACACAAAGCAGAGAAACTGTTGCAGTGGCCCTGGCCTCACCTGCCTTGGATATTGAAACCTAATACTGAATGTCGCATCATACATGACTTTTTACTTTATTGAGTAGACAATGAATGTGGTTTCTATGACCTAAATGAATTGTGGTGTCAGACGTAACCAAATGACAATGGCATATCCTAAAAAATAGTTTTTTTTTCTCCAAATTTCAATTAAGTGTTAAGTGAAGCCAATGCATAGCCACTCTATGGGGATACCTTCTGCCAGTCCACAATATATTTCTCTTTTAAAAGGCACCTGAAATCTGGCAAACAATGCAGAAACACAGAAAAAAATGCGGAAAGGCTACTTCTTTGGTAAACAGGTTCCTGTCATCAGATTCTCATTTCTCAGACATTGTTGGAGATAGCAGGAGCCTTCTGTTTCAACTGGGTAGGTACCTACCAAAGCTACCCAGTTGAAACAGTTGAAGCTTATATACCAAAGAGGTATATAAGCCATAGGTATGTACATACTATTGGTCTCAAGATAAGGGCCCAGGCGACCTGTAGGCTGTAGTTTTGATGCATTGAATACTCATACCCTCCTCACAGCTCGGGCCGAGAGCACCCCTCCTCCCACCCAACCTCACCCCCCCCCCAAGTTGTAGGGAGGGTAATGGTATTCACCGCATCTGAACTGCAGGTCGCCTGACGCCTGGGCCCTTATCTTGGACGACGGTGAAAACAGGGCGCCTGGGGCGATTTGATCAAGGTTCGTGAAATTCACACGTGACGTTTAGCATGTAGAAGGCCTGCGGAGGGGGGAGAAGTTCCAAATGTCATCTGACTAATATGCCCTCCGGCGCCCTGTTTTCACCAGCGTCCCTTATCTTGAGACCGATAGTACCTACCACAGTGCATCATTGTCATACCATTACCCACCACATACATAAGTCAATATCAGAATCACTGATAGGATACAAAACCTAGAGAATAAGGCTGTTTCCAGGCTTCTGAAATGCTCACTCACCTTGTCACAAAAGGGACACCATGACTTGCTGAACACGGTAACTTTGTTTCCTTTAATAAAATTATCAACTTGAGCAGCTGCACCGCTCCCCGGTGTGGGTGCCATGCTAAAGAGAGAAAGAAATGATGTCATCAACAAAGAAGTGCCTGTAAGCACATTTGAAAATTGCAGAAAAAAACAGCATTATTAATCATACACGAATTTTCTACTTTCATGCAGTGTCCAGGGAATCTTGAAACTGTGAGCAACTTGCTTAAACCTATCAGCAACTAAAACCAAAACCGGTTCAGGTTTTGGCGCCAAGAATCATAATGGTTAAGGGCACAGAAACGTCGAGAATCGGCCCTTAGCCACCCTAAACTAAGAAATTCATTTAAGAGACATGACAATTATACGGTTTAAGTTTCAGTTCAGTGATAACTCACCCGCCCACCCAGCAGGACACGCCGCACAATCACAATCACCCGACACTCGCCACCGCTGACTCGAGAGTGGCAGTTCACAAGGATCGGCGAATTAACTTGACTCCAAGCTGGGGACATCGTCAAATTGTGCTATTTGGTAGCAATTGTAGGATAGGTGCTGCAGAGGAATTGCTTTTGTGATGCTTTTATGCTCGGCTATGTCAACTAAGAGAATGTGTAAGAACGTGCATCTCTGGAGAAAGTATCCAAAAATATGCCTCCAACTTCATATATATTTTTATGTTCGTTACAAAACGTCTGAACATCCTAACAGCTCGGTAACACTTATCAAGATTCTGACAATGTTCAGCGAGTCGACAATGAAAATGCAGTCTGCCTTCCGTAGTTTTCAAAGAATTTAACGCGAGTCGTATTTACTAGTGCAATTGCAATGCAATAGCTTATCAGAAGGAACGGAAAAATAATTGCCAGTGTTCAAGTTCATCAGAAGGTCAAACTCGTGAGGCAACCTTCCAAAGAGGAACATAATTTTTTGCTCCGGCTAGTTTACATCCGCCAGAAGAGCGGTAGAATCCAAGTAGATTAGAGGTGGAAGGTTATTTTTCTTTAATTTGGTTCAAAATAATCCAACTCAAACTGGTAAACCTTGGGTGGTAAACCATTGCCTTTATTATTGGTGCATTTAAGTCAAAGGACATGTTGTCATGCAGCGGTAACGCATAAGAAGTAATGGAACAACCAAAGAATTCTACCGTCTTCTGAGTAAGTTTGTTTCAGATCACTGACCTCCAGTCTCCAGCGGCATTCAACTCCAGCTCGCGCAATTTCCGTCACGCTGTTTGCCGGCGAGTTTGTGGCCTTGGTTTGTGGCAAGGGGGTTTGTGGTCTATTGTGAGTTTTCTGGAACCATTTTGCACCTCAGGGTATTACATTTTGAGAATCATGTCACTCAACAAGAAACTTTCTATTGAGGCCCTGGAGCTCGCTGGTCAGAGGGTTCTGATGAGGTGAGTGAGCTCGGACCTCATGGAGGGTTGGACAATGGGGTATTTATTTACTTTAGGTCCGCAAAACAGGCGGACTATTGTGCCGAGTTGGGGTAGCACAAGTCTTCCCAATTCCACGCCGGCTGCGCAGCTTGGCCTTGGAGCCGCACCAAACGGCGGAGGTCAAGGTCAACACTAGGGCGGTGGCGGAGTTGCTGCGCCCGTGCAACCCCAACTCGGCATATTTCTCCACCCCTGACCTCGTGTATAGGCATGGATACCGGCGCAGGGTTGATCCATGCTCATTTATGCAATGCTTAGTAACGGCAGGTGTAAAGATATCTGCCCTCTCGTTTATTCACAGCCCATTGCTGAGAGGCTAACACACCTGAGCGAGGCAACACTGACACACTGAGGCACCGTTGGGGTCCAATTGTACAGTCCCTCCTCAGGTCAAGAACACCTACCCTACCCACAACCTACCAACCTACAACCTACCCTTCTAGATAAGGCAGCAGGGGCGACGTCTGCTAAGAGAATACCCTGAATACAAGGGGCCTGTTTCACCGCCCGATGCTGCGCGCGCTGCGCTGGGAGCTGAGGCATACCCCTGACGTCACTTGAATGGCTTTGCATGCGATCCGTTAGCTTATGGTAAATCGCGTTTCGAACAGAGACCTTGAAGAACCTAGTACCAATTGAACAGAGGTTTGAGTGCGAATACTGCTAATGTGCGGATGGTGCTGGCTCCGTGGTGCTAGCGTTTTGCGATGACGTCATAGCGTAGCGTCAGAGGGAAGTTTGTTGATATTGCCATGGAAACCCAACGCACCGACGCGCGCAGCGCACTGCAGCGCTCCGCCGTGAAACAGGGCCAAGGAGCTGCAGCGCATAGCGTCGCAAAAGCGTGACCACGGCCGGCCGGCCGCTCATACTCAGAAATTTCCGTTATTCTACGTAAGACTCCGCTCGCTTCGCTCGCTCCATAATGAGCGGTCGGAAGCTTATATCTCAGCAACTACTTGACCGATTTACATGCGGTTATTTTTGTAGGGTAGCTTCATTCCTTCTACCAAGTATTGGACTATTCCCGATGCATGTGGGTGACCCCTTATGCACGTGCCACGTGCAAAACGAAGAGGTGTCAGTTTCGTAATAATTGCAATATCTCGGTAACTACTGGGCCGGTTGCACTGAAACTTGGCATGTAGGTAGGCACTCACTAGGCAATGCATTTGCATGTGCCACAGTTGGGGTGTTGCAGCACGTGCAGGGGTCGATTCCAGATCTCGAGAACGGCTGGACCGATTGCGCTCAAATTTGGTATGCGGTTAGGGACCGGTTAGTAGGGTGTCGTGCAAAAGTCAGTTGGGACATAGGCGGCGGAACGGGGGGGGGGGGCACCGGGGCACCGTGCCCCCCTTGAATTCTGCAAGGGGGGCACCAATAGCAAGGTGCCCCCCTTAAATTTGATGTATTAGTACCAGGGGCGGATTCGGGAAAACTCCAAGGGGAGGGTCATGAATCGAAGTGGTGCCCCTACCTACATATACCCAAAATTAAAACCTCAACGGATTTCGGCCACTCAATTTTGGTGGTGCCCTATTTTCAGTTTTTTTTATTTTCTTTATTTTTGGTTAGTCATGTGATGACTGGTGCCCCTGCTAGGCCGCTGGTGCCCCTGGAAAGACTGTGGTACCTAACTACCCTTCCCCTGACAAGCCTACGGTGGGCCCTGTGACATGACTTAGGTGCCCATGGGCCCTGACAGGCCCGTGGTGCCCCTGACAGGCCTGTGGTGTCCTTGCTAGGCCTGTGGTGTCCCTGGGCCTTGGCAGGTCTGTGGTGCCCCTGGCGAGCCTGTGGTGCCCCTGTTAGAACGCAGGTGCCCTTGACAGGTTTGTGGTGCCCCTGACAATCCTAAAGTGCCAACGACAGGCTTGTGGTGCCTTTGACAGGCCCATGGTGCCCTTGCGAGGCCGGTGGTTCCCCTGCGAAGCCGATAGTGCCCCTGGCAGGCCTCTGGTGTCCCTGGCAGGTCTATGGTGCCCCTGGAAGACCTGTAGTGCTTTTGCTAGGCCGATGGTGCTCCTGACAGGCCTGTGGTGCCACTGACAGGCCCGTGGTGCCCCTGCTAGGCCTGTGGTACCCCTGGCGGGCCTGTGGTGCCCCTGTCGGCTGTCAGGCCTGTGGTGCTCCTGGCAGGCATGTGGTGACCCCAGGCCCTAAGTCATGACCCATGTGACCTCCCCCCTGGGATTCGCCAATGATTAGTATTTAGTACTTCTTGGGAATTTGATACATGTAGGATAAATGGAATTTATCAAACGACAATAAGGGAGAGACAAACACATAGGTACTTGAGGATCAGCTTAAAGTTAACCACACATACGGGAGTGAACTGCCATTTTCGTTTAGTAAAAAAAAATAAAATAAAAAAATCATCGTGTCAGGGCTGTGACGGAAAATAAGTGGCCTAAATCCGATGAGAAAACAGGATTTGGGGGTACCCTAGGTTTGGCTCCTTGAGCTGGTGCCCCCCCCCCCCCTTGTCTCAAATCGTTCCGCCGCCTATGAGTTGGGACCCATTTTGCACGTGCGCACGTGCAGGGTGCCGCTTCCAGATCTCGAGAACGGCTGGGACGATTGCGCTCAAATTTGGCACTTCGCTAGAGACTGATTAGTCGGATACAGTGCACAAAAGTCAGCTAGAGGTACCACCTCGAAATTTCGCACGTGCAAGGCCCACACTCGCTCGCTCCATTTGTCGCCCCTCAAGGCGCTTTACTGGTATGGAGGGAGTTGGAGCATGGCGAATTAGATGTCCATAAAGTTAGCGTCGTATTCGTATTCGGATTCAAATTCGAGTAATGATTTCGCTCAAAATTGGCATGCAGATAGCCCATGGCACGCTGAGTTCGAAAATGGTGATTTTTTTTTCCAAGGTCAAACCGTTTGACCTTGAGAGGTCAAAACACTGCGTACCCTGTAGAATCTTTGTTTATGGTCCGATTTGAAAAGTTCGACCACCAGTGTGTTCGTCTCATCAAGAAGCAGTAGCACATCCAAAAAAGTCCTAGGTCAAGGTCATAGGTCAAGGTCAAGGTCACTTTAAAAGTCGCCGTACCCTATAAAATCTTCATTTTTGGAGCTATCGTAAAATTTCCCCCACCACTTTGTTCGTCTCATCGAGAAGCAGTAGCACATTTAAAAAAATCCGAGGTCAAGGTCATAGGTCAAGGTCAAGGTCACTTTAAACGTAAATTTTAGTCCCCGTACCCTATAAAATCTTCATTTTTGGAGCTATCGGAAAATTTCCGCCACCACTGTGTTCGTCTCATCGAGAAGCAGTAGCACATTAAAAAAATCCGAGGTCAAGGTCATAGGTCAAGGTCAAGGTCACTTTAAACGTAAATTTTAGTCCCCGTACCCTATAAAATCTTCATTTTTGGAGCTATCGGAAAATTTCCGCCACCACTGTGTTCGGCTCATCGAGAAGCAGTAGCACATTCAAAAAAATCCGAGGTCAAGGTCAAAGGTCAAGGTCAAGGTCACTTTAAACGTTAATATTCGGATTCAAATTCGAGGAATGATTTCGCTCAAAATTGGCATACAGATAGCCCATGGCACGCTGAGTTCGAAAATGGTGACCTTTTTTCCAAGGTCAAACCGTTTGACCTTGAGAGGTCAAAATACTGCGTACCCTGTAGAATCTTTGTTTATGGTCCGATTTGAAAAATTCGACCACCAGTGTGTTCGTCTCATCGAGAAGCAGTAGCACATTCAAAAAATCCGAGGTCAAGGTCATAGGTCAAGGTCAAGGTCACTTTTAGATTCTACAGGGTACGCAGTATTTTGACCTCTCAAGGTCAAACGGTTTGACCTTGGAAAAAAGGGTCACCATTTTTGAACTCAGCGTGCCATGGGCTATCTGTATGCCAATTTTGAGCGAAATAATTACTCGAATTTGAATCCGAATATTAACGTTTAAAGTGACCTTGACCTTGACCTATGACCTTGACCTCGGATTTTTTTGAATGTGCTACTGCTTCTCGATGAGACGAACACAGTGGTGGTCGAAATTTTCCGATAGCTCCAAAAATGAAGATTTTATAGGGTAGGGGGACTAAAATTTACGTTTAAAGTGACCTTGACCTTGACCTATGACCTTGACCTCGGATTTTTTTGAATGTGCTACTGCTTCTCGATGAGACGAACACAGTGGTGGTCGAAATTTTCCGATAGCTCCAAAAATGAAGATTTTATAGGGCACGGGGACTACAATTTACGTTTAAAGTGACCTTGACCTTGACCTATGACCTTGACCTCGGATTTTTTTTAATGTGCTACTGCTTCTCGATAAGACGAACACAGTGGTGGTCGAAATTTTCCGATAGCTCCAAAAATGAAGATTTTATAGGGTACGGCGACTTTTAAAGTGACCTTGACCTTGACCTATGACCTTGACCTCGGATTTTTTTGAATGTGCTACTGCTTCTTGATGAGACGAACACACTGGTGGTCGAATTTTTCAAATCGGACCATAAAGAAAGATTCTACAGGGTACGCAGTATTTTGACCTCTCAAGGTCAAACGGTTTGACCTTGGAAAAAAAGGTCACCATTTTCGAACCCAGCGTGCCATGGGCTATCTGTATGCCAATTTTTAGCGAAATCATGACTCGAATTTGAATCCGAATATTAACGTTTAAAATGACCTTGACCTTGACCTTTGACCTTGACCTCGGATTTTTTAAATGTGCTACTGCTTCTCGATGAGACGAACACAGTGGTGGCGGAAATTTTCCGATAGCTCCAAAAATGAAGATTTTATAGGGTACGGGGACTAAAATTTACGTTTAAAGTGACCTTGACCTTGACCTATGACCTTGACCTCGGATTTTTTTGAATGTGCTACTGTTTCTCGATGAGACGAACACAGTGGTGGGGGAAATTTTACGATAGCTCCAAAAATGAAGATTTTATAGGGTACGGGGACTAAAATTCACGTTTAAAGTGACCTTGACCTTGACCTATGACCTTGACCTCGGATTTTTTTGAATGTGCTACTGCTTCTCGATGAGACGAACACAGTGGTGGGGGAAATTTTCCGATAGCTCCAAAAATGACGATTTTATAGGGTACGGGGACTAAAATTTACGTTTAAAGTGACCTTGACCTTGACCTATGACCTTGACCTCGGATTTTTTTGAATGTGCTACTGCTTCTCGATGAGACGAACACAGTGGTGGTAAAAATTTTCCGATAGCTCCAAAAATGACGATTTTATAGGGTACGGGGACTTAAGTTTACGTTTAAAGTGACCTTGACCTTGACCTATGACCTTGACCTCGGATTTTTTTGAATGTGCTACTGCTTCTCGATGAGACGAACACAGTGGTGGCGGAAATTTTACGATAGCTCCAAAAATGAAGATTTTATAGGGTACGGGGACTAAAATTTACGTTTAAAGTGACCTTGACCTTGACCTATGACCTTGACCTCGGATTTTTTTGAATGTGCTACTGCTTCTCGATGAGACAAACACAGTGGTGGGGGGAATTTTACGATAGCTCCAAAAATGACGATTTTATAGGGTACGGGGACTATAATTTACGTTTAAAGTGACCTTGACCTTGACCTATGACCTTGACCTCGGATTTTTTTAATGTGCTACTGCTTCTCGATGAGACGAACACAGTGGTGGCGGAAATTTTCCGATAGCTCCAAAAATGAAGATTTTATAGGGTACGGGGACTAAAATTTACGTTTAAAGTGACCTTGACCTTGACCTATGACCTTGACCTCGGATTTTTTGAATATGCTACTGCTTCTCGATGAGACGAACACAGTGGTGGGGGAAATTTTACGATAGCTCCAAAAATGAAGATTTTATAGGGTACGGCGACTTTTAAAGTGACCTTGACCTTGACCTATGACCTTGACCTCGGATTTTTTTGAATGTGCTACTGCTTCTTGATGAGACGAACACACTGGTGGTCGAATTTTTCAAATCGGACCATAAACAAAGATTCTACAGGGTACGCAGTATTTTGACCTCTCAAGGTCAAACGGTTTGACCTTGGAAAAAAAGGTCACCATTTTCGAACTCAGCGTGCCATGGGCTATCTGCATGCCAATTTTGAGCGAAATCATTTCTCGAATTTGAATCCGAATACGAATACGACGCTAACTTTATGGACATGCGAATTAGCGGCTACTCGCAGCGCGAAATGTTGGCCGATGAACATGCATGAGGAAGGTATGAGGACCAAGTCTTCTACAGCTATTCACAACACAGGCGAAACAGAAAAAGAGGCTCCCTGAGATAACGACGAACAGATAACACCGCACGACAGCATGGCCGCACCAGTACCTGCGGCCACTAATGCAGTGGTGAACGAAATGTGTGCTTCTTAAATTATATGTCAAGGAAGGGGGCGCGGCATCGCATGCTCAAGAGAGATCCTATTCCGAGAGGTGTGAGGGCACCTGGCGAGCTCGGACCGGCAGCTGGGCGGGGCGTCCACAGTCGGCTGTGGCAGGGGCAGTTCCGCAGTCCTGGAGGTTTTAGAAGTCAGACTTAGCGTGTGGAGGCGCTGCCGCGCCGTTGACCGTAGCTGAGGAGGTAGGCCTTTTGCCGGTTTGATCCCAGACACGGTTCTTTGCTGTTGCCATGCAGCGTTAGTGCCTAGTGGAAGGTGCTGTTTGAAGTTGGGTCGCTGGAGACGGACGATCCGTTTAAACTTCTGCGAGTCCCTGGTGAGGGCAGATCCGCCGCGAGTGGCGGTGATTTACGTTCCCTTCAGCTGGGCGACCTTGTAGGGCTCTGGGTCGTAGCGTGAGGCTGTCTAGGTAAACCGGCTCTGCAGAAGAACCGTATCGCCTGTTTGATTGTTGTGAGGTCGCACGTTCTTGGGGCCTGGGGGTGTCCTTGTAGGCCTTCTGCACATTCTTTGCCCGTGCGTCGTGTTTCTGCACGTCATGAGATGGTGTTCTAGATGTTGTTCTCTCAGCTGTCAGCAGCCGAGTACGAAAAGGCTAGTTGAAGAGTAGTTCCGCGGGGAGTTTTCCAGTGCTGGGGTGCGGTGTTGCGCGGTACTGTCATAGGAGTTTGTACAACTCCTGTTTGGGATTTTTCCTTCGATGCGGGACGTATGTCATTGTCATGTTTTCTGTATGATTTTCATAAAGGCCTCCGCAAGGCCGTTTGCCTCTGGGTCTTCGGGGCTGACCCTGCGGTGCGTGAAGCCAGCCCAGCGCGCGGACATGGTAAAGTCGTGTCCGTTGAAGGGCGGGCCACCGTCCGTTTTCACTGATTCTGGGATGCCGTGGGTTGCGACCTCACTTTATCAAGTTCTGACAGATCCCGATTTTCCCGGCTTACGGGTCACTGACCTGACATAGAAGGTCAACTTATGGCCTAGGACCTTAAAATTGGGTACCATCGGCTTCCTGTCGTCACGGACAACACGCTCGTTTTTTCCGCGAAGATCTAGCTCGATCAGGGGCCAAATGGCAAAGGGGGTCAGGGCTGTGGAGTCGATGGATTTTAGGGTGACTCCGACTCCGACTCCGGCTTCAAAAATCGACTCCGACTCCAACTCCGACTCCGACTCCGACTCCGGACGGTTCTATTAAAATCCATATCATGGCTGATAATGGAGATGTTTTTATCTCGCCTGGAACGATCCCTTGTAAGTTCCAAGGCTTTGCGTTGCAAATATGCAAATTATGCATTTTAACTAACGTGCCGAATTAAAAAGCAGGTTCTGGGGAATTCACCGTCTTCTGGTTCTTTCGCTGAAAACGTTCGTCCAAAATAGCAAGATGGCCTTTTTTCGACAAAATCTAATTTCGAGCGCAGTATCGTCAATCAAACAGGTGCAGTGCATGACGTTGAGCCATGCAGACTCTGACTCCGGAATCGGAGTCGGTGAGATTTTGGCGACTCCGACTCCGGGCAGAACTGTCGACTCCGACCGACTCCAACTCCGACTCCGACTCCGCAGCCCTGGGTCCAACGGACCCCCCCCCCCCCCCAGTAACATCAATACGGGCGAGGGTTAATGCATGACGAAATAACATGGGTACGAAGAAATGTGCTTTGCAGATTTGCACTTGCAGTGAAATGCAAACCGCCGAGTTCACAGATCCACACACTGAGAACCAGGGCTGCGGAGTCGATGGATTTTCAGCGACTCCGACTCCGACTCCGGCTTTCAAAAACCAGCTCCGACTCCGACTCCGGCCAGAATTGTCGACTCCGACCGACTCCAACTCCCGACTCCGACTCCGCAGACCTGACAGGGCTGCGGAGTCGACGGATTTTCGGTGACTCCGACTCCGGCTCGGGTTTCTAAAATCGACTCTGACTCCGACTCCGATTCCGGTCACAACTGTCGACTCCGACCGACTCCGACTCCGACTCCGCAGCCCTGCTGAGAACCATAGTTTTGTCTTCTTTTTTTTTTGTTCTAGGTATGACAGATTCCATTGCCATAGTCTAGCTCTGTCAAATTCTGTAATATGTAAACAACAACTGGCACAGATGGAAGTAGATGTAAAGGATACATTTGTTTCGTGAATAAATTACGCTTTGAAATGATGATGAATTTGTAAAAAGCAGCAATAACTGACAGTTATCTCACCTTTCCAGGGTCGACTTCAACGTTCCGCTGAAGGATGGCAAGATCTCCAACAACCAGCGTATCGTGGCCGCCCTGCCCACCATCCAGTACGCCCTGGACAAGCAGGCCAAGAGCGTGGTCCTCATGTCGCACCTGGGCCGTCCGGACGGACGCCGCAGCGAGAAGGCCTCCATGAAACCGGTCGCGGAGGAGCTCCGCAAACTCCTCGGGAGGTGAGCTGGACTGGATGGCATTTGCGACATCTAACTAGGTTGTAGATGCAAATGCCCTTCATTTCAAAAGGCACTCAAACTGCTTCTTAGCTGACACCAAGGCCATATAGCTGACACTTCTCCCCGTGTTTTTGTTTCGGCTTTTAACCACGACTGATTCTTCTCTTCCCACGAGCCCAGTACACTGATGTGTCTGCTGTGTGGCAGGGACGTGCTTTCTCTAGTGTTCTGTTCTGCCTTTATCCCTGACGTACCGCTCTCTTCCCCTGAACCCAGTCCACTGAAGTGTCCGGTGTTTGGCAGGGAGGTGCTGTTCCTAGACGACTGCGTTGGCCCGGCGGTGGAGCAGGCGTGCCAGGACCCGCCGGCCGGCTCCGTCATCCTGCTGGAGAACCTCCGCTACCACGTCGAGGAGGAGGGCAAGGGAGTCAACGAAGCTGGCGAAAAGGTCAGACCTGCAGCCTGCAGATGCCGCTTGTTGGGTCACACAAAGCACTTCACAATGTCTGTCCCAAAACCCTAGTCTACCAAAATACCCCTCATTCGGTTGATATAACACAGACCCCTATGAAGCATGGCACATTGACGAGTGACGATGGCTGACGTTACCGTATGCCCCTTCGGTGTTGGCGCCTTGTACCTGCGCTAAACGTTAACCTGAGACATTGACGGCCGTCCGTCTGTGCTAACAAGTGTCCCGAGACGCCGACGATTGTGTGTCTGCCTTGAGAGATGTGAATTTTCGACGATTTGTGTGTGTTTGCCGGTACGGTCCAAGGTATTGACAGTTGCCTGCCTGTAGTGCCAGGTGTCCCGAGACATTGACGGTTGTCTGTCTGCGTCTCCAGGTGAAGGCGGACCCGGCCAAGACGGCCGAGTTCCGCCAGTCGCTCCGCCGGCTCGGCGATGTGTACGTGAACGACGCGTTCGGCACGGCGCACCGCGCGCACAGCTCCATGCTCGGCGAGGGCTTCGAGAAGCGCGCCGCCGGCACCCTGCTCAGCAAGGAGCTCACCTACTTCGCCAAGGCGCTGGAGTCGCCAGAGAGGTGAGCAGATCTAGAGGGTGTGCCTGACTCGTTGATGACAATGGGAGAGGTGTTGTGAGCTATAATATAGATGCATGATATGGTTGGATGTGAGCTGCACTGGTGGCTGGTCAATGTAACTGCACTAGCCTGATTCATCATTCACCCAAACAATACCCTCCCTGGTACACCACATGTAACCCATACTATTTTGACGACTAGTGCTATCTTTATCATTCTCTTGTTCTTTATTTCCTATCCAGCATCCTATAAAAAAAAAATGTTGAAGTACTGTCACGCGGTGTACCGATGTCTGCAGACCGTTCCTGGCCATTCTCGGCGGCGCCAAGGTGCAGGACAAGATCCAGCTGATCGAGAACATGCTGGATAAGGTCAACGAGATGATCATCGGCGGCGGCATGGCCTTCACCTTCCTCAAGGAGCTCAACGGCATGAAGGTAAACACGCGGAACCTTTTGTAGCATGTGGAACATCGGTGGTTAGTGAACTTGTATTTTCTGAAATTCCCGGAACACGTCTACGTTGTGGTCGTTTTTAGGCACAAATTTATTAATGTATGTTCAACGGCGGCAACTGTGGTTAGTCGTGGTGGTATGCATCTCACCTAAGCTAATCCGACGAACTTTCTACAATCGACGACAAGCTGGTTGTATTAAACATATACTGCTACATGGTTGTAACATAATGGCCGTTGCATGTTACGGCCCTAATTACATTGTATCCCTGAAGTGAATTGTTTGATTATAACTGTACGCTGCAGCAATCAGATCACACAGTGTTTTGAATTGTCATGTGGTTGACTCACACCTGCAATGTGTACTTATTCGACTTACCGTGGTGTCTCGTGTCGCCGCAGATCGGCAGCTCTCTGTATGACGCCGAGGGCGCCAAGATCGTCTCCAAACTGATGGAGAAGGCCAAGGCGAACAACGTGCAGATTCACCTGCCGGTCGACTTCGTCACCGGAGACAAGTTCGACGAGGCCGCCAACGTACGTATAAGATGTGGATCCTTCGATTTCGGCAAACTAGCGTTTAGTTTAGCGTATGGAAATGGAATTTTAAGTCTACTTTTCTCCCGAAAATGATATTGTGATTATAAAGGCCAGTTTTACTTCATGCTTTATATTTCAACAGACCCGAGTCCGAGTGTCAAATTTGCTGTTCATTCGCTGTTTTCAGTCCGGTTATGTGTTGCTTTGCCTTTTGGCTTACTCAACAACCTTTCGCTGCTCTGCGTAGTCATCTGTTGCCCAACCTGTAAATTTCTATGTAAATATTTTCCCGCCCACTCTGCCGCTGTAGCAAGGGAAAGAAGGGAAAGAAGGCGTCGGTTAACACTGCTGCATCGTTGCGGTTCGTCAAACACCGCGGTCCTTTGTCGTTCGCCTGGTTGTAGCAGAAGAGAGAATATTTCGCTGCTGGAAGGAACTCGATAGTAGAGCTGGTGATACAGGGGAACTTGAGAGTCGTTGAAGAGATCCTGAGATAGATCCAGATAGTGATGAAGATGCTGAGATGGATGATGATATCCACCTGATAGAGATGTAGATCCAGATCCACCTTGCATACAAATACATCTGATGGAAGATGCTTTTTAATTTAGAGGCTTGATGATTCTGTTCATTGTATAGACCATGATGCACGAGATGCTTCTTCACTGCTCGGATTAGGGATAGAGGGATCCGATCAGCTGGGTTTGCGGCACAGTTGGGCTGGTGAAGGACAGGGCATTCGAAGTCCCGATGACCACTGCCAAACTTATGGGTGGTAATTACATTGATTAATTGAATGTGATCATTCGTCCAGTCACCCATTCCTATATCACTGGCCTCCCCATTACGAAAATTGCCCACTTAATTCGTATTAGCGTCGCTATAGTTTAGTTGCCCTCGAGGGTTGTTAGCGCGACTGCCGTAACCGAATTCTACGCAATCCCTATCGGCCTTACTCTAAGATTCATGCGTCATCATTCTCACACCCTTGCTCGCATTACGTTCACATTTCATGTATTCACCCAAATTTAATTGGTAGCCCCCGAAATTCCCTCCGATAGTGTTAGGCGTCTTACAAACCATGGTCTCCCCGGCGAGATAAATGTCTCTTCCGAAATCCATATGCACGCTCCGCTAACCGGCGACAAACATACTTATCGCAGGGCTGTCCAGAATAATTATGCACAAATATCCACCCTCCTGTTTTATGGGATTCACTACACGTCCGATAGACTTATGGTACACACATACACGATTTATATCCGACTTATCTCTCTACCGGGAGAGATTACCTATGCCCTCTTCCGGTCCGCGTGTAACATTCCCGTTCACGACCCAGGGACCACAGTTCATATCCTGGAACTATCCTTAAACCATGGGATTTACTCTTCAAGGCCTTACGTGTCCTGGAGTACATTCTTCCCTCCCCTGAGGCTGTCCAGTACCGATTAGAGTACCTTTACGAAATAAGTATGAGGACTTATTCGGGACACTACGGCTCGCTTTATCCGCCCTTTGGGTGATTCACCCCTGACCTTCGGCTTCTTGCCTTTGGCATAACTTACTCTCCACTGCATACTGCGCCAATCTTCCCCCTCCCCCTGCCGTAGAAACCTCTCACTGCCTTCTCACCCAGTGTTACCTAAGCGGGAAAATTAACAGTGGCCGGTACCACTGGCGGAAAACGTGCATATGCCCTGCGTACGTGACGGTGTGTCCCTCTTATCATTCCGGTCTGGACGTGGGTTTAGAGAAGTGCATCTGTGTCTCATACAGTCATGCTGGTAAACATTACGCCATAGGAGACGGGCAAACAAGCCGTCTGTGCCTCCCAATGCCCTATGCCAATATTGGTGGAGTAATGATTGGCGCTAACTCGCAAGAACACGGATAATAGAAACGCATTATTTATCCTAGCCAAATCGTAATCTCAAGTCATAAATTCTGCTGCACACGTGAATCCAATCATCAGTTCTCGTATACAATCCTAGTCGACCTTGAACCGCTCTTGATTTAATCAGGTGATCTAGCACCAATTAGTACGCACCGATCTGTCGTCTGGTTGTGATCCACCGTATCATAGTAAATTACTGAATGCTCAAACGGAAATGACTCCTTGAAACTCGTTCGATAGCTTCTGATGGGCTACTAGTTACCTATACAAATTATCTTTATAGAGTGCCAGAATATTGTCATAGGGGTTCCTAGCCTTTCATAGAAAATCTAATTTAAATCATCCTTATATTCGCAGTAACCAATGCACATCAAACGAACTGCAGTCCTAGATATCATAAAGCATGTCATATTTAAAATTATGCATTAACTGTTTACGTTCTTATCCCGTTGCAACTTTCCACAACTAACCATGTTTCTATACGATGACCTTCACCTACCGCACGCGCCCCAATTACGGCTAACCCACTGCCCCTGTTGTGGTTGCTCCTCGCGCCCTCTGGCGGCTCAACGCCCGCGTCGGGGACGACGAATACCACGGCCGCCGGCCGGCGCCGCGTCGACACCGTCAGTCACCGTCACGCCGTTATGGGCGCGTCAACACTCGCGGTACAGTGCTCGTGCGTGTTGTCTCTTCTGGCCGGGTAGATTCACCGGATGTGTCAATGAGTGTAAATCTGGTAAAATATCGCTGCAATATCTCCCTGTTCGACATCTCATCAGCTCCATTCCACGTAAGTTTTTTTTTAAATTAAATTCCTGTCCCATTTAATCGTTTCCCAACAAAGATGGTCTTTTCTAATATTTATTCTACAGAAGCACAACGATCGGTACTAATATTAGTCGCATATTAGTTCTAACCACAAACAATTCTACAGCTACCTATTACTCGACATTTCGCAATTTCAATGACGCAAATTACAAGGACCATCTAAAGTCGCAAAGTGTCAAAACCGTCGACCTCAAACCACTACTCTCAACTCTGCACCTATGTAACAGAAGAAATTCCGCCGTAAGCTCAAGCATTCGTATCTGTCGAAAATCATAACTCATAGCCATATTCATAGATCGATTGCATGAATCAGTCGTCACCTTAAAACATTACATTCCTTTTCAACCGTATTTACCTGTTCTATAATTGATTTCGACTTCGCAATTAATCCCTACAGCAATATTACCAATGATTTCGCAATGCAACTTTTAGTGAGTACAGCACGAATCTAAATCCTTAATTTCACAAACGTTCCAATCTCAAATCGTACCTGACCACCGCCGACAATAAATCGAACGAACCAGTTTGACCAAAGACAAAGACATATTAAATGCTGTCACGTATCCTGTCATCAATCTCAACGTTCGTGACAATGAGCTGCTTATTCAAATTTTAGCCTCTCGCTCTCGGCCTAATCGTGAACCCCAACAGACAATAACGGTTTGTTGGCGACTCTGACATGACCTCACAATTCAGATCCTAATATGCTACTAGGGTGTCTGGACCAATAAGTTCAAAGTAATTTAAGTTTTCCAATTCCAATTGAGAGTGCATTTTATGGCAACCGAAAATGTTTGGCAGTCGTCACGGCACGGAAGGGGCAGAGGGGGGGGGGGGGGTCAAGGATTGGGATTGAGCAGACTTTTCAACAACACTCACATTCTGGAGTTTCTCTGCGCTTCCGCTTCTCAGTGTGGTCACAAGCGTCGGCGGTTGTCCTCCGGCTCTGGTCGGTCGAACCGAAGAGGCTTCTCGCGGGTGACCCCGGACTGACGGCGGCTCCCAGATGGCGTCTCCGGCTCCAGCTGTGGACTGTGACTCTCGGCTGCTCGAATGTAACCCTCTGGTTGGGTGGCGCACCCTTTTATAGTTGGGGGGAGGGGGTGACTGCCACGCCCTTGCGCCGTCATCTTCCTCTGTCTTCTTGTGGTGGGTGGGTCCGTAAGATGGCGCCCTCTGTTCTGTTTAGTCACCTTGCTCCTCTGTGCCTGCAATTTTTGGCCGTCGAATCGTCTTCGTGTTGAGTGGTTTATTATTTTAGTAATCACTGGCATAAAACAATCCCCGAAAGGTTTGTGATTTTCGAGTTTTAATTTTGATTCTTCAATTTTATTTTATTCAAACTTTTGTTTCCTTCCGTTTCGTCTGCCGCCAACGCCCCTTGTGACGTCACTCTTGCTCCGCCCACTGTCCCGGGTGTGGCCGTAAGTCAGCGCCTTCTTCCTCTGCGGAGATCTCTGGAACTACCTCATGAGGCCATTGTGAGGTCGGTCACCCGGTTGTTTTGCCAGGGTCACTCACCCTGGGTTGCTGTGCCCGACAAAGGAGGCTGTGTGCTCCAGCCGGCATCTATCCTTGACACTGCTCCATGATCTGTTGACATATCTTACTGATCCAGCGTTATTTGAGGAGGTTCGGATCGCTCATCCTGCGGTAGCTGTCTCCATAGGCGGGCGTTGTAATGAGAGTTTAACGGCTGCCCATTGCGAAGACCTCTGGAACTACAGCGTTTTTGCTTGCCGTAGGATATTCCTGGTTGTGCCATTCCCACCGTGGGACTCAGCGCGGCGCAGCTGTTGTGGTACCTGACAGAGTACGTGACAAGTGACAGAGTACCTTAACGTGCTCGCTCGCCGCCGCCGCCGCAGTTCTGACGTAGCTTGTTGACTCAGCTGTGCCGGGACGGTTCGTACTGATGTGACCGGCATCGTCTTCTCGCAGATGTGTCTACTGCGGGCTATTCTCATGGACAGTGCTCGTTGGGGGGAGTTGGAGAAAAGTGCTGAGTGGGGATGGGGGGCCTGGTGACTGGGGGGGGGGGGGGTAGTGAATAATGAGAGGGGAGGAGAGCGCAGCAGCAGCGCTCCGCTCAGCTGTGCGTCACCCGGTAGCAGCGATGGGTGTGTGAATGGAGGGCTAGGCCTGTGACCGGACTGCGAGGGGGGGGGGACTGCCGGACCGAGCCGTGCCGAAAAGATACTACGTTAAATGTTCAAGATGTAGCGTGCTACACCGCACCTGCACTCCCAGCCCCTAGGTTTCTATCGGTGATCTCCGCCCTCCCCCAGGTGGGCTCTGCTACCGTGGAGGCCGGCATTCCGGACGGCTGGCCCTAGCTGTTTTGTGCTGTATTGTGGTGTGTTGTGCTATGTGTAAGCGCACTGACCATGTCTCCCCATTCCCCAGGTGGACTCTGCCACGGTGGAGGGCGGCATCCCGGACGGCTGGCTGCTGTATTGTGCTATATTGTGCTGTGTTGTGATATCGCTGACCGCGTCTCCCCATTCCCCAGGTGGACTCTGCCACGGTGGAGGGCGGCCTCCCGGGCGGCTGGCTGCTGTGTTGTGCTGTGTTGTGATATTGCTGAACATGTCCCCCCCCTTCCCCAGGTGGGCTCTGCCACGGTTGAGGGCGGCATCCCGGACGGCTGGCTCGGCCTGGACGTCGGACCCAAGTCGGTGGCTGCGTTCGAGCCCGTCATCGCCAGGGCTAAGACTATCGTCTGGAACGGGTTAGTGCATTCCTTTACGAGTTAGCCGATAGGTAGGATAGGTGATTGGATGATTTGTCATTTAATAGTTCAGTTTACCAAACGATATTTTGTTATTTGAGGTGGTCGCTTCATTCAGACTTCCGCATGGCGTTGAGTTTAAATTGTACCGCTGGCTTCACTTCCGAAAACCACATTCATTTCCCGTGAAAACTTATTTGCCCTAAATTTTTGGGTTGATCTTATAACGATTGGTGCGTTCCGCGTGCCGAATTGACGTCAGATTCAGTTGAGCTCAGTGGAAGCTCGCTGCTCTAACTCATATGGTCAAGCGAGTGGCATTAAAGCAGGACCCCACACAGTTGCACCTATATTGAAGTGTTTTTGCTGCAAAGTTTGCACGTCATCATGTCAGGATAAAGTAATCAACGTAGGCCAATGTCGGTAAGCAACCTTGTGTCGCTAATGTGTCGTCGATAAGCGACCTCGCGTCACTGACTAACCCGTCTCCCTCTCCTGGCAGCCCGCCGGGCGTGTTCGAGCTGTCGCCTTTCGCCGCCGGCACACAGGCCATGATGAAGGCCGTGGTGGCGGCCACCTCGTCCGGCGCCACCACCATCATCGGCGGCGGCGACACGGCCACGTGTTGCGCCAAATACGGCACCGAACAGGCCGTCAGCCACGTCAGCACCGGCGGCGGCGCCAGCCTCGAGCTGCTCGAGGGTCAGTCTGCGGTGACGGGCTGGTGGTGGAGGGGTGGGGGTGTGGGTGGATGGTGGGGTTTGGAAGGGCAGTGGATGGCTGATCAGTTTGTTGGGTGGGTGAATTTGTGGGATGGATCGAAGATGGTCTGGTTTGTTTCAGTTCACTCATTCATGGTAGAAGTTCAGCTAAGTGCATACTGTATGGTGCCGTGCATTTCATTTGTCCTAACTCGCTGCTGTCCGTTTTCAGGTAAAGTGCTTCCGGGCGTGGCTGCCCTGTCCGAGTGTTAGGCTGGAAGAAGATAAGGGATCACAGGCACGAGCTTGGCGACGGGAGAGGCGCCACAGTCAGAGGGCTGCGCGCGGTCCAGGAGTCGACTGGCTCAGCATTCAGTCTCGATGTACATGCTTTTGCTGTATCGTAGGGATTCTGCATGAAGTACTGATACTTTTGTTAGATGCTTTTTGTTGTGCAAAGAGAATCGTGCGGAGGTCCTCAAAATAGGTCCTGGAATCTTGTCAAACTATGTGATGATACCCGATGTGATTTTCCGTTGTTTTTATGGAGCGCAGGCGTCAACAAGATTACTTTACTACTCGTCAATACATTATTGGGAGACCCGAACTGTCTATTGGCTGTCCGCATGAGTGCTGCTCAAATGTCGTGCCAATACGGCGCAGCGCAGCGCGCTGCAGCGTCACGGCCCTGGACGAAGTAAGCCGCGGTTATCGCAGACCGTGGTGTCTGCCCAGACCCCCCCCCCCCCCCCCCTAGCTGCCTTTATCCGGCGGTCCTGCTCAAGGAAGTGGTCGCTCACGCAAAATGCTCTGCCGTCTTTTTAGTATTAGTACAAAAATACTTCGTAAAGGAATATGGTAGTAAACGTTTTGCGCCATTTCTGGACTGCTAGTTTCAAACATGGCTTATACTTACCTGTTCATTTGCTTTGCGTGCATCAGTATTTTTGGTAAACTAACGCGTTGATTCGCTCAAAATTCGCTCACTTAGCAGAAAGATGCGTTGGCGAGTTCGAGAATTTGTTTTAGAACATTATTCTTTTTATTTTGACCTATGAAGTGTCATCACAGACGTTACAGTTAGGAAGGAATATGATATATAATGAGATATAATTATAGTTATATAATATGATTAGGAATATATAATAAGATCAATTTACATTGTTGTTATGACTATGAGGTGAGTCTGCGGTTAATATTTGCTGGGGCCTCTAATTGTATGGCCTGAACACTTTTTGCTTTTTTCAGAGCAAACTCAGTCTCAGACATACCAGCCTTGGACATACCTAATTGTCAAATTTGAACATCAAAACAAAAATTAATTCATATTTTTAACTTTTTTGAAAAGAAGCACCTGCCCAACAGTACCTATGTTTTTCATTGGGTGAAAATCGCCCACCAGCGTGAAAAAGTGATTTATCCGAATTAAAAATCCGTAAGGACAAAGGTTAGGTCAGGTTAGATTATATGGTAGGTATCAGTAAAGCTGGTGTCACTGTCGGAGCATCTAACCTAACCTAACCAAACCTACAACCTACCAACATGCAACATACAACCTACCAACCTGCAACCTACAGCCTACCTTTTACAGCCAACCTGCAGTTTCTCTCCTACTATGGAATATACGCTGATGGTGAGACCAGCTCTACTGATACCGATTATGTTTTTTATTTATGTGGACTTCATCTTCACATTTACCCACCCTCAGCTTTGGTGCTAGAAAATAGAACAGGAAATGTGGTGTCTTTCTCACTCATCTACACCAAACAAGCAGCACCTATTTCATGAACATCAAACAAGAAGTGGCAGTGGTTTCATAACAGGTGCTGTTTGTAGAGTTAGGAGGTCCACTGTTCATCCCAGATAGGATAAAGTTTTGACTGCTCATTGAGCAAGGGGTTTTGCCAGGTGACAAGCCCTGTGGCCTGGGCACTGAAACAAACACTGAGCAGGCAGTCTCTGTGCCACCTCTTACAATCCAAAGCTCTCACATTTCTTGTACAGTCCTTTAATCCCACTCGGGTGGTCTTTCTAGCATTCAAAGAGCATTTGTCAATCATCACGAGATAGACATGAAAACCAGTACAGCCTATTATGGTGGTTATCATTCTTTTCCAACTTTCGACATTCTGGTGGGCTCCAATCAACTAGCTCAGCTACACTTTTTTCAATTGCAAACAACAAAATTTGCTCAATACTGCAGTTATAAATCAAGAATGCGGTTATAGTAGATCAATTATATTCCAATGGGTTTTGAAACAAGAGAGGAAAAGAAGCTGTCAAATTTACTCTGAACACCATGTTTAGCTTAACGTAGAGTTTTACTCATTCTTTGAGTGCATTTTAAAATTAGCTAGCTAGCATGGAGAAAAGTAATAACAATAAAACAATTCAGAACCACTGTGATAAAACTCCTATCATTCACAGAAGTTCTGCATGAGCTCCTAGCTCCACGATGCAGAGGAGACCGCCTCCAATTCCTGTGCGCCGTTCTGTCGACCAGTCGGGGGTCGCCGCGGCGCCCGCAGTAGCGCCTGCCGCGGAACCGTGTCCGCCACAGCAGCTGGCGGAGACTGCAGACACAGTGGACGTGGCAGACACTCGGCCGGACAGGACAGCAGTGGAGGAGACGCGGCCGGACAGAGCTGCCGCCGAGGAGGCGCGGCCAGACAGGGTGGGTGCTCTATCTTACCATGTTTTAGCCCAGGTGTTAGCTGACTGGCTCTTGTTGTCTGGCTATGGAAGATTCAGGGTGGTGTGTCATGTATTTTTTTAAGACATGCAGCAGTGTAAGCTGGCTAATATCTCTTGTTTGTGCTGTATTATAATCACTTCAATAATACCTTCAAATTTGTTGTTAGAATGTCAGTCTGCGTCTCGCTGCTCGTTCATACTCTCACGCCCGCTCTCCTGTCTCTCTGCGGCAGCTGATGACCACCTCTTACTCGGAGATCTGTCCGTTCGGCGGCTCGGGCGGCTCAAGTGGCCGCTCTAGCGCGCTGGGGTGCGGCAGCGACACGCTGCTGTCGCCCGACCTGTCTCCGGCCACCCCGGAGCAGCCGGCAGTCCCCTCCGAGGGCGCCGGCCGCGGGTCGCCGCTGCGCCCTTCCGCCGCGCTGCTGGACGAACTGGAGCGGGACGCCCGCCGGCTGGCCGCCGCCGCCGACGGCCTGATCGAGAGCCTCACCGGCACCATGTACAGCATCTCGTCGCTGGCCGTCGACTCCATGGAGGCCTACAGAGACGCCGTCTGCAAAACCTGCGACAGCGTGGATGCCAACATTAAGGTAATTGGCGAGTGACGGCGGCCGGAATGTGAGACCAGGGTCTTCTGTCAATGCTTCTCGCTTACCAGTGGATACTGGGACCCGATTTAGGTGCTGTTGCGCTCGCTCGTTCGTCGCCCCAAAGGCGTCTCGCCATCGAAATCGAGTTTATGCCGGGTTTCGGATTGTTCCCTGTGTGAGACGGTCGGAATGGTATGATGGCAGCTTGATTTGTGTTAAGTTCTGGGTGTCGGCAGGCGTTGAAGTCAATGCCTTGCATTTGCCCTGATAGCTTCCATAGTTACCAGTCAAGGACGGTCGGTTTTAGTCACTCTGATTTTAACAGACTGCTGCCTCCAATCGCAAAACATCCCCGTCTCTTATATCGAGCAACGATGGGAATGGGGCCTGGGTTGTCACGTTCTGCAGTCCGACGCTCCGCGAACAGCTGAGCTGATGGACGAATTACTGAACGCTAGTGATGAGTTTATGACATTACATATCAAAAGCCGGACTTTACATACTTAGGTTATATCATTCTGTATATTTTAAGTTGTTCTTGCATCGATAACATGAGAAAAGTCTACTCCATTCCTTTCCGACACTGAACAGTGAACACTCCCAAGCATTACGTAATCGCCGAATGGTCAATTTGTCTTTGAACAGTATCTGTCTCTCGGTAACATTCATGTTAGCATCAGACATGCTTGCCGATAGCCCGAAATGACATATAAATGTAGAGATGGTACCTTTGCAAAAATCATTTGCTTGTGTTTTATGGAGATCGATTTTGCTCATTTATTCGTTGTCCAAATCCCCTTTGATACAGCTCCGAAAACGGAGCTTACTCCCTGAACCAATTTCACAAGCGCTATAATAAAACGAGAAGCCACATCTGATGCGATATGATGCGCGTTCCATTTATTTTCCCTGGATGCTTGCACGTGCAGCAATCGCGTGGCATCTTTATGTATGCTCCCAAATGGCTGTGTTACTATGGTCACAACCGGTTCATCTCCGATGCAGATCTCACGGAACCGTGGGGCTCGTATGGTTGGTCTAGTCCGAATATGATCGTATGCAGTCTGCTTTCAAGGCTATCGCAACAGATGTGTGCATTGAGTTAGACGTGCATTTTTTGAACACCGTCTCGGATGCATTTCCCCTTCTCCGAGCAATGCTAAGCTGTCTTGTCGGTTAAGCCAGGCTGACACTTCACGATTTAAAGGCACGACTCGAGTCGTGTCAGTGCGTAAACTAGTCGTATACTGACGGTGAAGTGTGGGTTAACTCGTTAATGCATGGCATGTCGGAGCGATAATTTCGAAATGTTAAAAATTTTGTTCCCGTCAAATTTTCGCGACCGAGTCGCAAGAACTATTCGTTAACTGTTCGTGAACTCGTGAACTCATTGGGCCGATGCAGGAAATGCGTGCACATGCGTGACAATGTGCGACAAGCCACGACTGTCACGAACTGTCACGACTCACGAACATTTCACGAATACCTCACGTCGACTTCACGATAAGTTCACGACATGTTCACGAATCGGTGGGCATCGCAAAGTGACCGTGCCTTCCCACTGAGACTGTCAAGTTTACTTCACGCATTGATGACACAAATAGTTCACGACTAGTTTACGCACGTTACGAATAGTTCGCACATTGCACCAGGATTTCACGACTATGTATTGCTTGACAGTGGCGCTCGCTCTGGTGCGGGGTCTTCACTCTTCATGGACACTGCAGTAGTCATTCCTGGGCTGACATACTGCATTCTTGTACTGTCATGCCATATTATCAAGCTCGTGGCTTCTGGTCAACGTTCCCTGACCCACACTTTCCTTTGTGTCTTTCGTCTATGTAGATGGGGCTACGTTTATGCTCTTCTTTGTTAAACGCCAAATCATTTAAAAGAAAGACAGCTACTTATGGATTCATTTGATGAAATGCCTGCTTATGGCAGTTCTCAGACACAAATAGACACCTTTTCTCTTTATTTTGCATTCCTTCCAACGGGCTATTTTTGCCTATTCTCAGGAGGGCTCGTTCTCCTCCTCTATCCCTCCCCCTATTGATTGAAATGACGCGACAAAACACATGCTACCCACAGTTCTATTTTCGTTGTAAGGCGCTGAATAAGAACCAGTTCATCATTTTGAGTTTGTTGACTAAAGTTCCCGGCAGCGACAAGTGCTGTTCGCCAGGTCCGGTAACCAGCGACCTTAGTTGATTAAGTACAATATCCACCGCCATCTGTCTCCTTATGAAACCCTTTTCATCGCCGCATTATGCAGCGGCTTCCACTGCCACAGGTATTTGCGTGGCATTGGACTATCCGTGATTTTCTTTCTTGTATGTTTCTAATATCTTTCAGAGTTATTTGGAAACTTTTTTGTTTACATCTCTGGTAATGAGCATTGTCTGTAGGCGGTTCATCGAATGAATAAAACAAATAAAGGATCATATCCTTCGTATTACTGTGTGCGTCACACGATCTTTTTATTCGTTTAGGTCTTTCTCACGTGCTATGCTAGTAACATAGTCTGGGGTAATACCGGGTTTCCTGTTTAGCTGTGAGCGGGACGCTATGCTCGGTCGCGGTGTACCGTGCGGTTCATGTTATTCCGTCTGCCCCCAGGCGATGTATCAGCTGATGGCCAAGACCGAGGAGCTGAACAAGGCCGTGAAGCAGGTCCACCCACTGGTCGTACAGGTGCGTGAGCTCAAACGGCTGCTCGAGTTGTTCGAGGGGGCGGTGGTGGCCGGCAGCTGAGCCGATAGACACAGACAGCTGAGTTGGGGGACTCGCGCCGCTGAGTTGGGGAACTCTTGAGCTGAGTTTGGAGACACAGACAGCTGAGTTGGGGAACACTTGAGCTGAGTTCGGAGACACTGATATCTGAGTTGGGCAACTCTTACAGCTGAGCCGAGAGGTCCGTACAACTTAGCCAAGAGTGGTGTAAATGAGCTCAGAGACTTACAATTCGAATGGGAGACTCGTACACCTGAGTTGGGAGACTCATGGACAGCCGAGCCGGGAGACTCGGAGACAATTGAGTCGGGGGACCGGTGCAACTTAGTCGAGACACTTACAAACTCATCAGTGCGACTCGCTGACTCTGAGCCGCCGAGTCGATAGCAGCACCGTTCCCTGCTTCTATCCTCAAGATACTGAAATCCTTCTCCTCCACGCCGCAACCCCCCTCCGGGCTGGACAGGCAAATTTATCTCATGCGGGCTGCTCCCTTGGAGCGGCACCGCTGCTCCCGAGGGAGCGCACCCCGTAGCCGGGTGCAGTGAGTGCCTTGGGGCTGGGTGGCCTGTCCTCTGGACGGGCTCAGCCCCGGCGACTCACTAGGGTGCCTGCCCAGACCAATGTCTCCCCCTATATCCTATCATCCTCCCGGCTCTGAAATGGTCTCATTGGACCGAAAGGGCCTAACCCAACAAAACAAACAAACAAACAAATCGATAGCAGCGGCTGCGCGGCTGGCGTCAGAGGTCGCTCCCACGACTGCGCCGATACCGCAGTCTGACAGCACACCAAATTACCGGACATCCATCGCGACTGGGCGGTGTCTTTGACGGCGTCTGGCGCGACTGAGCCAGCGCCGACACCTATCGAACATTGGTCGCCAGCGAGGTCCAATTGGCTCATCAAACGTGACTCCAGTGTTATCCAGATGTGATTTGAATACTGCTTAAGTGGAAAGCTGCTAAAGCTATAGTGGAAGCAAATAGGCGATGCTTTGATGTCGATTATGTGATGTTATTTTGTATGCATTTAAAGTTGCATTTTATTGTGTTCAAATTCGTATATATTCGTTTGTATTTTACGCGAAATATCTACGTAATGTGATTTTATAGTCCCATGTTCATAGAGCGCCGCTGTGACTTGACTATGAAATGTTGAGCTAAATGCAAATATTCATTCGTGACTCGGATCTTTGGAAATCTGGCATCGAAACATAGACATAAGTATAGCTCCTTATTGAGGGACGTTCTCATTCGTTTTTATCTTGTCAGTGTTCTCATATTTTGCCGAGTATGGTACATTATCGTGCCCGAAATCGTACCAATGAGGAAAACGGTGCAGAGGGTATACTACAGAAGCGAATGACGCTCATGCGCCATTTTGTCCCGCACGGTCACTGGCGAGGAAATTTACAGTCGTTTGATCATTGGACTGCTGGTCGATGACGCTGGACCGAAGATCTCACTCAACTAGCGTCTAACATCCGAACAGGTCTCCCGCTGTGCCGGCATTCGCTGACACGACTTTGAACACTTTTCAACAAGCTGTCCGTGACTGGCGCATCATAATCTCCTTTGTCGACTACTCCAGGCGATTTCCTCTCTAAAAGAAATATTATAGTTAACTGCTATCTCGTTGCAACTTCAGCCACTAACAATCAACTTTATTTAACAACTTGCAAATTGCTGTATTGAACGCGAAGTTGCGAAGAACGGCGCAGTACGGGTGAGCCTGGCTGACGTACCCGGTGCCCCAGTTCACATCGACTCTGTATATGCTATTGGTATCAAGATAAGGCTTCAGCGACGAGTAGTTTCAATGCGGCTAGAATACCCCCAGCTGTCAGCTCGACAGCTGTCAGCTGTCAGGGCGACCAAGGTGTCACTTGTCAGAGTCTCAGTTTTGGACCCAGTGCCCCCTGTCCCACTCGAGTGGTGGTTGGTTGGTTTGGTTCGGGTTAAGCACCACATCCAGTGGACCAAGGCGCTAACCGGAACCCTCAGGCTGTTCCAAGCGGTCAGGTAGCGGCATTACCATGTGTATTGCCCGGGGATCGAACCCGGATGGCCAAATCTATAGGTAAGGAACTTACCAATCGAGTGGTGGTGAGAGTGGGCGTATTTTACGCATCCCAACTATTCATCACTGTAACTCGTATCTTTCAACTAATAGCGCATGTGGCCCCGGTAGCGTCTCCTCTCCCACATTTGCCTATCGGCGGCTCCCGGCTCTCGGCCGGAGTTGGAGCCTCTCAGCTCGTTCTGCCCCCGGCGCCCGGTGTGGCGCAGTTCCCCTCGGAGGAAGTCGGACTCAGTTCCGGGTGACTGGCTCCGTCTGACACTCTCGGCGGCTTCACACGGCGTGTATTTCACTGGGCGAGAGCGCCGACCACCGACACCACACAGACTGCACGACATATTGAGCGGGGAGCAGCCGGCCGCCGCCGGAGGAGGGAGGGCGCGCCACCAGACAGCTGGGTTACCCGGTGACCCGACCTCGGGGTACAGGAACCCGGGCGGTGGAGGTGGACTGCCGGAACACCCGGCCCCAGCAGTGTGTGACTGGTGGTCTCCTGCGGTTTCGACACTGGTCTGGCGGCCCCTCTGGCCCCGGTGTGCTGGTCTCCTCTGGCCCGGTCTGGTGGTCTCTTTGGCCCTGGTTCAGAAAACTGGCCCTGGTCCGGTGGTCCCCGTTGGTTCCGTCCGGGAGGTTCCTTGATTCTGGCCCAGTGGTTTCCTGATTTCGACCCGGTAATTCCCTGGTTCTTACCCGTTGGTTCCCTGGTTCTGGCCCAGTGATTCCCTGGTGCTGACCCGATCCTTTTCTGATCTTGTGGTTCCCAGGTCCCAACCCGGTAGGATTCTGGCACGGAAGGGGTTCCCTGGTTCTGACCCGGTGTTTCCCTGGTTCCTGTCTGGTTCCCTGGCCAAAGGGAGTGTCCTAGTTTGCCCTCAGGTGTGCTGGTGGGGTCCCACACGTCCACAACATGTGGCAAACTGTAGTAGCAGCTGACACGACACACAACAACCTGCACGCCCGTGCAGTGTGCACACACACCGTGACACACACGCCCAGGCGGCTCCTGCTGGCCGTACAGAGCCGGCTGGCGGGGCCAACAGCAGGACACAGCCCCCACCGGCCGCGCCGACACCGCCGCGCCGCGTCTCATTGGTCGACAGCCGTGCCGGGTCAGGTCAACAGCAGGTCAGGTCGGCAGGTCACGCCCCGCCGCCGCAGGTCGGCGGAGCGGGTCGAGTCAGCTAGTACCCGACACTGGTGGTCAGGCATGATGTTCTGATTTGGTGAAATTGAGCCAAAGGTGAAGCCTTTTTCCCAATGTCTTTTATTGACCCGCGACCCACCGCCACCTAAGCCTGGTTTCCCGTGACAGCACAGCTACAAGAAGGAAAGCAACAGAGAAGCAGCAAGGTACCGATGCCTGCTTGAGCAACATCGAACAACCAGATACAGTCATCATCCACTGGTGTCCTTGGTTTAACATCTAAATTATGGCCGTAATAACTAGCTCCTTGGAACAGTCTGGCAGGTATTCATTAGTAGCTGCTCACAAGTGTTTGTGGCAGGCTAGACAGGACCATGGATGATGACTTCTTAATACTAATCATAACCTAAGCACCCACCAACGCAACTATTCTAGTGCACACGAATTGCCGCCGGCAAATGACACCGTTTTACACCCGACGACATGTATGTCGACATTGGTAACAAGATGAGGCGGTCCCGTTTTAAAATACATTTTGTGGGGACTGCGCCGGGAACCACAGAGAAATCACATGGTCTCGCCGCCGAAGGCTCGGTCCTGGCCGGAGCCGGTGGGAGTGGGACGGTGAGGGCGCCGGCCGCCGTCCCTGCCGCCGGCCACAGCTACCGCGGTCCGCGGCCCAGTGGAGCCGGCGGGACAGAGTGGTCACGGCACCCGCCTCAACCCCCGCAACACCCCACCGGCGCGGGCTCAGAGCCGCCCTTCGACACCGTCCTCCTTAACTATAATAAAGCGTTTGACGCGACTTTGGTTGCACACTAACGCGACGTCAGTGATACAATGTTTGACTTATGCTACCGATACAAGAATAAACTCTTACTTCTAACTGGATATTTCCCGAACCCGTTCACTTCTAATCCGCAAACATTGCTTATGTTACCCGTTTGACACTATGCGGAAAGCTAGCTGTGAAACCCTACACCTACATGGCAGTAAAGCACACCCAACCGAAACAAACTGCAAGCAAACCTCTCCTCTTAGTGACGACTTCAGTGGTTCCCGTACAAGTAAGGAACATTACAGATGACACCCTCTGGGGTTAAGGCCCACGGACATGCGAAAGACAGGGTACAAAATTTGATTGTTTAGAATCACCGAGACCTATGAAGACAATCTGCAATCCTCCGCTATTGATTCACGGCGCCTAAGACTGATATGCCAAAGTAGTATGCGTGCGAACTTAAACGGCGTTACATTTGTAAATGTAGCGTATGGTTAGGGTACTAATCTCAATCAGCTAAACCAGTGCCCTAGGGTCGTTCCAAATGCCTTCAACTACATTGATGTACGCCGGGTCCGAAAGATTGGTTTATTTATTACAACAGCAGAGCACTTTCTTTCCACGGAACGCGATTTTGCAGTGAGCGGAGTTCGTTGGCCGCGCGCGGTGGTGAACACTGGCTGGGTTGCAGGTAGACAGAGAGTAGCAGAGAGTGAGACGGAGAGAGGCCCATCGGGGCTCTCTGGAGCGTGCGGGATCGTGTGAGTGCCGATTCGGTCGCCTGTCCGCTGCCGGCCGCGTCTAGCGGCAGTGGCAGTTCTCTACCCGTGCCTTCAGCTCCTGGTTCTTCCTGTTCAGCTCGTCCATTACTTCTCGGAGGGCGGCGTTCTGATGGCAGGGGCGACCGGTCAGGTTATTGTCACACAAAGTCAGGTCCAGACACAGGGGAGCACTGCCGCTTCAACCCTATTGGCCGTAGTGTCTAACGATGGCGGCCATATTGCGCAGACCAGGAACCGACTGCCGCCTGTGTTTAGGAATAGGGAATTCGGGACCTCGATTTACGTTTGCGGCCGCCGTATCCGTTACGTTCAAGCTACGTAGATACGGAACCCGGCATCTTACGTAGAATTGAGTGGGGAACACGATCGTATCTTCAGAATTCCTCAAATTCACTCGCCGGACCTACATTTGCCCCGGCCGAGGGGGTTGATTGAACCCACCTCGTTAATGCGCCGCTAATTAACCCTATTAGTGGCAGGCTCCTGGCTACCCCTATTAGTGGCAGGGGGGCTGTTTACGACCCCCCCTCTTAATATCTCGAGATCTAACGGGCCGATTTTCAAAATTCAAACGGCATTCGATTTCGCTCAACGTGATCTACATTTCTAAAAAATAAAAATTAAAAAATGTCAATAGGGGGGGGGGGGTAGAGGGGGGTAAAAACGGGCAAATTGCAGATACATTTTAGACTGTTTATGACGGCCAGGTTTCTGAACCAATCTTAACGCAACTTTTGCCGATCGATAGAGAATGAACCAGGAATTCACATGGATCCTAGAAATATGCATTTTCAAAAATCATAGGCGGATACAGATCATTGAGATTGGGGGTACACAAAAAGTATAGTAAATAAGGTTTTTGTTGGTACTGTTTCTAAAAAGGGTGGTAATGGTCTTGTTATGTTACAATTTTCTTATGAGAGAACGACTACAATTGTATTGGTCATGCATAGGCGGTGTCAGGGCACCTATGTTGGGAGGTAAAACATAACCCCCCTTTTTGGACGCCTGGATCCGCCTATTATAGCAAAAACGTGTCAAAAGAGGATGCACAATAACTGTATATGTTATCACATGATACCTTTCATTCACTGTTCGTAAAACTGGTGCAGCATCGTGATCTTCGCCCAAATGACTCGCTTCACGAATAGGACCCCCCAATTCCCAGTGCTCTGGAGCCGCCCCTGGTAAAGTTATGAACTTGAAATTTTCAGGGGATGTGCCCAATTTAGTTTTAGGAAAAGTCAGAAAATTTCAGCATCGTAGCTTCAGCGGTTTCGGAGATATTCCCGAAAAACCTGAGGGGTGGATAAAAACAACCCCCCCCCCCTGCCACTAATAGGGTTAAACTAGAATTAAGCGGTAAAGTGGTCGTATGCGGCAAAGTATAACGCAGAGTGACTAGTAGGAACCCGCTGTAAGGGTCTAAGGTCAACCGGTGACCTCTGAGGTCAGGTCAAGTGATCTAAGGCACGGGTTCGATTTTTGGTAAATAACTCCGCCAAAAAATGGCCATAGAGCCGCGATTTTGGCATCATCGTGTTCAGCTAGCTCAGGCGCATCGAGTGATATACTTTTTGTTCGGGTCAGGTCAACTTAGGGTGTTGACCTCAGGTCAAGGTCAGGTCAGCACCCCCAGGTCACGAAGTTGGTCGAAAGAGGTCATGTCGCATATCATTCGATTCGGCAGGTCTTCCTGAGCCCATTGGTGGCTTTCCCGACTCGCTAGATCAATTTGATCGGGAGTTATTGAAGAAAAATTGTGACCCTTATGACGTCACAAATGACGTCACGCAAGGGCAACAATGCAAATATGAAGCATTGAACCTTGCAAAGAGTGCATGAAATCATGATTCTATACCTACCTATGCTTGAGATAGTTTCAGATCATTCTCGGCGCCAAAATAGCAATTTTCATATTTCCCCATTGGCTTATAAGGGTTTAACCCGCGCACCGACGGGGGGGGGCGGATATCCGCCCCCCCCCCTGAGGTTTTTCGCGAATAGCGGGAAAACCGCGGCGCGTAGCGCCGCGAAATTTGGTATGACTATAACCTCATCAATTTTACACATGGTGTGCAAGTTTGAACCTCCTACCTTTTAAGGTCCGGTCACCAGGTCACTTTGAATGACCCAACCTCAAGTCACTTTTTTGCAACTTTGTCACCGTGCCAGAGCTACAGTAGATGTCGGAGGCCTTTGAAACTCGCAGGATATTATGAGGTCATTAGTAGCTACAATTTGTATATCTCGGAATTTTGATATCGGTGACCTAAGGTCAGGTCAATTTCGCGACCTCCCCATTATAAGTCAATGGGGGAAAAATCAACTCCCTGTTTTTACCACTAAAACGGGTCGGAATGGCCCCATATACCATACATGACTTCATATACGATCAACCTTCACTACCTTGAGGTCTGATTTGCTGTTGGGCAGCTGTGAGGTCATGTGACGTCATCAAAGGTCACCAAAGGTTTTTGGCCAGTAACTCCGTACAGGAACAAGATACAGACGCGTGGATGGTCTCATTGTGTTCAGCTCGTCAAGACGCATCGAATGATATACATGATGACCTCGAGGTCACGTGACCTGAGGTCAACCTTTGACCTTGACCTTTCGAGGTCAACATATATATCATTCGATGCGGATTGACGAGAGGATCACGATGATGCCCTTAGTTTGTTCCTATCTTGACTAATTCGAAAGTTATTCGAGAAAAACTCTCTCCATATCTAGCGCCGCCATTTTGACTTTTTCGACCCCTGTGACGTCATCTTTGACCTGACCTGAAAATGACCTTAGTAAAAATTGTAGATCTTGGCCGTGCGTATCCGATGCCGTTTACCGCTTGTCGCTATCTTGCTTCGTTCTCGAGATCTCAGGGGGGGGGGCGGTCATCCGCCCCCCCCCCCGTCGGTACGAAGTTGGCGCAGACCCCCGTCGGTGCGCGGGTTAACGTATTAGTTCCTTGTATCTGAGGATTTTTTAGGATTTCATCTTGTTCTCCACTCAATTCTGCGTAAGATGCCGGGTTCCGTGTCCACATAGCTTGAATGTAACGGATGCAGCGACCGCAAACGTAAATCGAGGTCCCGAATTTCCTATTCCCCAACACAGGCGGCGGCCGCTTCCTGGTCTGCGCAACATGGCGGCACCGTTGGACACCATCTGGCGGCCGATGCGCCTTCCACATTATAGAGTTCAGTGGGTTCAGACAAGGCCACAGTGTTGAACGTGAAAAGGTGGCTCATCTGTCCCGTTCATCTGTTCAACTCCCGTCGCGTCCGGTGCTCAGGAAGTTATGCGACCGACGTGGCCGAGCATAAAAAGGTGAACAAGTCGTGCCAATTACTAGTCGAGCAGAACTTTCGTTATGTAACACGTCAACAATAAAATTGATAGCTCAACTCATCTTCAAATAACGCACATTATTACGCATCTCATCTCCAGCAAACTATGGGATAAAAGCGCGCGGATACGAGGTAAGGCACCAATTACCGCACGGCGGAATAAATGTGAGAACAGCTGCGCAGAGCAGGATAAGCCTACAAAAAGCGCAGAACAGTGATGAAGCGGAGCGCTGTTACAGCTGAACCGTTTTACAGCGAAAGGCCGTCTTTCATCAGGTCGGCCTGGCGCAGCATTCAGCGTTGCGTAATCGAGGCCTGTCAGGGCCAGGGACTGCACTGTCGGCGGCGGCCACCTACCTCCTTCTCCAAGAAGTTGGCCCGCAGCGCTATCTGGTTCTCTTTGAGACGGCGGGCGTCGCGCGAGCGCTTGGCGGCCGTGTTGTTTCGCTGGCGGCGCGTCCAATACCGCTGGTCCTTCCGCTCGTCGGGGACGATCTGGAACGGCGAAAAGACAACGGTGACACAGCCGACACGAACGGTGACGCACTTGACACACCATGACCTAGCTACTGACACTGAGCTGACACAATTGACACACCTCACACAGCTGACACGGCCACTATCCCGTGACCTGGCTACTGACATCTCCCGTTGACACACCTGACACACCGTCACCCAGACGCTGACACTCCTGACCTCCGCTGACACGCCTCACACAATGTGACCTGACAACTGACATCTCGCGCTGACACAGCTCTGACATCCCCCTCCGCCCGCCGTATCGATGTGGTGTCAACCGGCAGCGATTGCGTGGATAAGCTAATGCGTAACAACGGGGGGGGGGGGGGTCGTATAACGCACATAGCCGCATAGACCGAGATGGCAACAACTATCTGCCCGCATAGTTAAACCTCAATTGCGTTTGTTAACTAGGTCATCTCAGGTCAAGTGAAGGTCATGACTCTGCAGTGCGTGTCAGGCAAACACAGTGTGCGAGTTGCGAAATAATGTAAATAATTACTAAGGCAATGGACGATGGGCGGACCGCACGATTGGCGCGACAGCAGATCAGTTGGCCAGATAGTAGACATATGTGGACGAGGGAGGCATCCAAAGACAACAAGAAACGCGAACCGGGTCACGCACAAATGATTGATTTTTTAGTGATGAGCCGTCACGCATTTCAATTCGACGTTGGCGCAGATCCGGGTCAGCCGCTGCGGCAATAATGACATTGCTACAACTATCATAGATCATGCGAAAGAATTTGAGCACAAAGAATATGATGTAACATTTTATGTAATAGAATTTCTGCAGGGACAGGAAACGGTCGGTTATCGCACAGGCGATTTGATTGCATAACGTTGACGGTCAACCGATGATTATCCTAGCCTACACGTGTCTCCTACCGTTCGCCTCAACATGTACGGACGATGTGAAATCAGTTCGCGATAAGGACCATATGAGCGAGCGAAGCTTTCGCTAGTTCTTGCGCAATCCATTCGGGTCTGCAGCCGGGTTACGGAGATTATGTCAGAGTGCAGCGCGGGGGTCAACCGGCTGGAGCTGCTACAGGGCCCGCTGACGTCACCGGCGAGAGATATACGCCAAGTGGGTCGACCCCCCCCCCCCCCCCCGGCCCCGACCCGACCCGACCCGTTGCACGGAAGCGCGTTTGCACCGTTGCGGCCGCACACGCACGCTGCGGAACAGCTGGCCTCGTGGCTGCGGCCAGCCGCCTGGCGATCCGGGAAACGGTCGATTAGGGGGCCGACAGCGCGGTGCTATTGAATGAGCTGCAGCACAATCTCTGTGTCTGAACGGCACAACGTTAGGATACGATGTCCACATAGGTGTCACTTTAAATGTTATTTCTGTAGCCTGTAGGACTTCTACATATTCCCAAATGACCACCGTTTGGTGTCGAGACTGCCACCAAAGCAACGCCGAATCGTTTACTACTCCTGAGGAGATAGCACCTTACGGATATCCCGCGACAATTATTATATGTGCAGTTTTAATTCATGTGCAAGACGCAAAAACGCGTGTGAACAATTACCAGTCCGCCAGCACCCTCTCCCAATCACCTGAGTTACATGACATAAAACTAAGGCCCGCAGTTCTCACCTGCTTTTTCGACTTTTTGCAGATAGCCTGTGGCTTCAGCTCATCGTCTGAAAACTGGTGTGTCTGAGGGTCAAACTGGGTGCCAGGGACCGTGGCCAGTGCCAGGTCCGAGGGCGACACCTGGAACTCGACCTTGACCTTGAGAGGGGCGCCGCCCTCCTCACCTGGGGGTCACAGAGTACACGACGATCACATACAGGTCACGCACACTCTCAATCTCAAACGTCTCATTCCAGTCGTAAATAATGGACAGAGGACTTGCATAAATGGCATGACATCAGTCACTGGCCAGGGTTGAACGTTTGACGTCCGCGCGAACCGCGAGGGCTCCACGGCCGGCCGGCCGGCCAGGTCACCTGGCCTTGGCCCTTGAGGCGCGGGTGGGCCGACGTCCCAGCGCGTGCAAATAACGGTTGCTGAGGCGTCTCACGCCCACCCATCATCGAGTTACATCACAGTGCTACGTCTTTCGGCCAGGCAGGCCGCCCCCGGTGGGCGCCTATCACTGTCCGGGAGTCACTCACCGGCTCTGAGCTGGTCCCGACCGGCCTGGTCGGGCACCCGGTGCTCGTTCAAACGACAGCTGGGGTGCTGCTGCTGCGGGTGCGGCTGCTGCGGGTGTTGATGCTGCTGCTGCTGCTGCTGGTGATGGTGCTGCTGCTGGTGCTGCGGGTGGCGCGGCGGCTGGTGCTGGTGGTGGCCCGGCGGGCCCAGCGCGCCCGGCCACGGCCGCTCCTGCAGCTGCTGCTGGTGCAGGTGCTGCGGGAACTGCTGGGGCGGCGGCGGCGGCACCTGCAGCGGCGGGCTGCCCGGCACGCGCTGCGGCGGGCTGGAACGCGGCTGCGAGACGGTGTCTGCCTCGTTAAGGAAATCCTCCAGGTCTGTGTACTGGGGAGAGCACAGACGGGGGACGGCGTACGCTTCACTCAGCTGTAGTACGCTGGTCTGTTGGTAGCTACTTCGGAAGATAACGATATCGAAGGTAGCACCAAACATCCCATTTGCCGACCTCATCTCATCAACAAGAAATGCCATTTACAGTATTGGGGCAAAGAGGTCCTCGCTTAGTTCTTAGGAGATTTAAATTCTTTACGCTGAATGTGCTTGAGACAAATTATCTAAAAACCGTTCAATTTTCAGTCTTTTTATGTTTCTCAACTCACCTTCAGCTGCTGATCCTTTTGCGAGTCCCACAGACTGGGGCCCAGAAAGGCGGCCTGAGCATCCACGGGGGGCCAGGGATCGCCATCCTTCTTCTCTTTCTCTGCCGGCGAAAGAACAGACAGACAATGAGTATAAATGGAAGACGTCATCATCCTTCGGAAGAAGAAACTAGTGGATTGTAGAGATGGCCGAGTTATCAAACCAACTTGGTGACATACTGCAGGAAGAACGGTCGCTAGACGGCCCAAGGTGGTCAACCGGACCATTCGATTGCCACTATATAGACTGATAACGGACTGATCTTATAAATCGTCTGACCGTGCTTGAAAGCTGATCGGCCATCCTACAAATCAGTCAAAAGTAAGGACACATCGACTGTCACTCATCTAAATGGAGTGTCTGAATGAGACTCAACAATCAGTCGAGTGTCCAAATGGCAACAAATCGGTCATCTAATGGTTAGCAATGTGGAATGACAAGCAATCTGGCGGGCAGTATAAGGACTATTAAACCGGCTTAGGGCTGAGATATAGAACAATGGGCCGTGAGTCGGCTGGGATGGGAACTAATGGGCCGTGTGGCGGCGGAAAGGTGCCCCGGCGGCAGTCTGATGCTCGTTATAACTCAGTTCTTATGCGGCCTAAGGCGGTCATCGGTCCTTGCCAGGTCTCACGGCACGACAGGGACCTATACGGGGAGAAGGGTTCGCTTTTACATTTCGTTATGATGCAGTCTCGGCCTCCGCTGGTAATGACAACGTTACAACGACCCGCTGATGGTCAGCGAATGGTCAACCCTTGGATATAACCGATGACTGCATTTGTGGCGTTTATCCTTTAGGACTTTTTCATACCTAACTCATCTTCATTTGTGCTGACATCTGAGGCATTTGTACCTACCTAAATAGCGGTAAAAAAATAACAGAACTACGTTTGCTTGCGTGCCACTTGATTTCACTTCTTAATGAAGTTAAAATTTGCATAATATTTACAAATCTGTTGAAAGAAATACTACTTCAGTCACAGAAATACACTCAGACTTATATAGTTACCTGTCTTCTGCATCTGTGACTTCAGGCAAAACACGTACCAATAAGTACGCGCTGAAAAACGCTAAATTTTTATTTTCGTACTTACGTCACCAATTAGCAAATTTACTAAATGTTGCAACCTGGATTTCCGGACTTATTACACTTTTCACGTTAAACGCATGTTTAAAGGTGGTTACAGTGGCGAATCCATAAAGGCATTGCATCGATGCGGGGAGACAATGGTACCTATGTCCTAGGGTCCTACCTACTCCCAAAAAAATGTCGAAAGTCACAAGACACTAAGCTGACAGATTTTACTTTCTTGTGCGTTTTTGTACTATTAAAAGTAAAATCGTATTATAAAATAATAAGTAGGTACTCTTTCCATGTGAGGAAAAAGACAAATATTTATTGATATCGGGTAGGTACTGGAAGATGGCATCAATCTGTCCCTAATCCTCCTCAGACTCAAGAGTGACTGGCCGAATATGCAGTCAACAGAAAGCAGAAAGGATTGTCGAGTTTCACGACATTTTGTTGTTTTAACGGCCCGCAGCCTCATAGCCGAACGTAGTCAAGCCGGTTAGGTACCATTGCAAGCTTTCCATCTGAGTGCCAGCCGGGTTTTCTGTGCCATACTTTCACAAACACCAAACTTCACTGCCGAGTATATATTGGTAATACAACTGCCACATTGATCCTCGGTGCCTCGGTGCCGCTCATGCCTCCCGGCTGGCGCAGTCTCCTGTGCAGCCGCAGGTTCGCGACATCCTCCCTTTCAGCTGCGCACCGTCCTCTTGTCCAGACGCTCCCTTTTATGTTCTGACGTCCCCCGTCCTCTTGGCGCAGCTTGTTGTACGTGCATCAAAGTGCGTGTGCCTGAGCACTCCCTCGTTCGTGCACGCACCGTTGTCCGTTCAGCTGTGAGGAGATTCAGGACTGGCTTTGGATGGACACAGCGGCTTCAAAGTGGAGCTTGATTGGCAGTGTACAGGGTGTCCCATAAGTTCGTTCTCACATTTTATTTGCATGTGAAACAGAGTACTTTGTGTTTTGATATATTTATGACCCCTCAATGTGCTCCCCATTTAATAGGCAAACACATGAACACATGCTGCGGCATGCCAACCGGCATGTTTGGCTGCATAGCAGGCTTAAAGTTAACCCAGACTGACTTGACATGCGCCGTGAGCTCCTCGAGGCTGGAACAGCGCTACGCTTCGACGAGCCTAAATTTCAGCATAACCAACAATTTTTTTATGAAATTTTGATCCGATGAGGTGCCTGGCATGTGGTCTTGCCACAAACGCCTGTCACAGTCTCCTTCCACCGCTTTTAAGCTTTGCTTGGCCTGTGCACTGATGCACTGTCTTGCCTGAAGATGGGCCTACGACCTCTCGGATGCCATTTTCTCCTCTATAAATGTGTTCATACTCGCGGTTCGAGTTCAGCTTGAGGGCTGAAACTCCTCCTAGATTTTCTTGGAAAAGCATTATGCTTCCCAAACCTGTTTCTGGGACACCAACCGCAACCTGGTCAGCGTCTGGACGCCTATAACCCCACAATACCGTGATCTTGGCCTTTCGCATAGGAACATAACGGGACGAAACGGAGGCCTCCTCCTTCGCCCTTATGGGGTTGTTTTCGGGTTTGGACGGGTGTTTCATCTCGAGCGTGGACTAGTTAGTCCAGATGACCTGGTTGATGTCCTCAGCCCTTTAGTTTTTTAGCCTCAGGCATAACGAAACTCATGTTTGGCCATTTTAAGACGTTTTTGACTGTTTTGAGCCCTCCGGTAAGCAAAGCTTAAGTCACCTTGAGTTATGTACCCCGTAAGAACAATTTTAGACAGCTGGTAATCCATCCTGAAAAGTCCTCTTACCAACTTTCTAACCCTTTGACCTTTTTGATGGCCACTTTGGCGCTACACAGTTTTGGCCACATGGCTCACTCCTGAGAGCTGACAAAAAAGAGGATAAACTTGCAATGATTGACTCCCGACAAATCATCGGTGTCACTTGCTGACTGTGCGTCCAGTTAGCGATGGACATTGTCTACAGACTGGTAGGCCTCAATCACCCTCAATCGTCGCGAATGGTCACGTGCTGACTAAATACCGAGACGTACCCGTATTGGAGACCTCTATGTTGCGGCGTTAGCCGTCTGTGTAGGAAACGGGCTCTCTAGCAAAAACTATTTTGTCTACAGAAATTAGTTACTGTGGAGCATATTTCTACTAGCCATGGCAACCACGGAAGCTCAGTAACGAACCAATTTCAGCGTGCCTTTAAGCAAGAGAGCCTAAAAACGTAAAATTTAGGTGAGAACGAACTTATGGGACACCCTGTATGTACCTACCTGGCTTGGATCTAATTGTCAGGGACTCGTGGATGGTAATATTTAGATAAAATAATTCACCCCTAAGCTGGGTCTTCATTGAATATAAACGTATAATATTGACTGGTGGTTGAGTCAAACAATTAAATTTTAACCACATTACGCCTGTCTTAAATCTCACACCATTATTCATTTTTGCCTTTTTTAGCCTAGGCAAGTAAGAAATAAATCAGGCAAGTGTGGCTTTAGTTATTAGTTACTTACCTTCAAAGATATCTGCTCAGGCTAAAAGGAATCGAGTCTATCGGCGAAATTTGGGGCCTGCAATTTCGTTTTTTAGCCGCAAAACGTGATACTAGGAATGATAAGCATTGGTACGAATTCACTGTAAACAAATTGCAATCGTCTTAGCCCAATTAGGGTTTTCACGAGGATTCAGACGCGATCTTATAAGACATATTCCATGGCTGCTATCTGCATATGAAATATCCATTAAACGTGATTAAACGTGATTTTTAATAATTTATGATATCAAGCATGTCTACAAACCATACATTTCGAGTATTTAGTTGAAAAGTGTCATTTTTCAAATACGGATAAAAAATGCTGTCATTTTCACTTTACCTGTAGGGGAGAGCGGGGAGAGTTGTATCATGTCCAAGTTGTATCAGGGCGAATTGTGCCAAACTTATCCAATAGATAGCGCTCGTGACACGACCAGCCAACGAGGTTTTCCGGGCGCCATCTTTCCCTGTTCTGTCGTGTGGCTGGGTGGACGCGTCTCGAGATGAGAGCCGATTTTATGTTTTTTTAATGTCCTTCTAAAAAAATGAGTTGCAAGAAAATGTGTGTTTTGGGCATTTAGATGTGCACGAATTTGAAAGATCTCCGTAGCGGTGGTGAGGGTAGGTTCTAAGGCTGCGTGAATGAAAAAGGATTTCACCAGCTGTCCGCTGTTTTTGAGCACGAGGATGTTTTTTCCAAGATGGCGGCGAGGTACATGTTGTATCAGAGCCGGGTGGGGTACCTATGTTGTAACATGTATGTATGTATGGGCATGTTGCTTTTGATCGCGAAAGCTAAGCCCTGTCTCGCGTTTGTAGGTAGCTAGTCAATACTCGTTCCATTTCGGCACAATGTGTTGGCTTCTTTGCTCTTAACGGGCCACTTTTGCATCTAGTCTGTTGATGTTTCGTTCGTTTCGATGTTTCGTTCGGATTGCATTGACCTAAGTTTGGTCTAATAAAAGTGAAGCCTTTGAGCATATACATTGTATTAACCCCATTTAATGTTGTTGTTATGTTCAAAACCAGTAGCAAGCACACTCCCTGAAACGTGAAATACCTAGTGATACAAATTACCCCACCATGTGATACAACTCACCCAAGCCATGGGGCAAGTTGTACCAAAAACATCGTTCTACTCGGCAGACCGTAGAAGAAAAACTGGTAGAGGTAGCGGAAAAGTTACTTTGCACAAAAAAGCAGAAGAATCAAGGAAGGAGATAGTATGGAAATAATGAGTTTATCACGGATAGTTACGAGGTTATGGGTCTCGGAGTAAAAACTGATACAACCCACCCCACTCTCCCCTACTGTACAGTCTGTCTTGAAAGTACCGCAGCATGGCAGAGTGGCGCTGGTGGGCCGGCGCAGCGGAGGGCGGTCAGGTTTGAGGGCCACTGGATCGCCTGACCCTTGGGGGGGGGGGGGAGGAGGGAGGAGAGGGATGGGCGCTAGTGAGCGGGCTCTCGGTGCTGGCAGGGCGGCAGACAAGGCGCTGTTTTATGAATACTTATACAGAGACACCAGCTAAGCGTAGTAATTCTTTTCCTGACATGAAAGTTTTGATAAATGGAAATTGATGCTTCCTGTTCGAGCCTCGCCAGACATTAACGTGTTACACATGTAACTCGGCCAGAGGGCAGCGGGTGCGGCCTCCGTCGTTTGGCTCAGATTAAGCTAGGGCTTCCAAAAAACTGTGGTTACGAGACACAGTGACTGGTAACTACTTTTAACATTCCCAGTATTGGCCGCTTTATAGCGTCTACTGATGGAAATGGTCCGTAGGAACCCGCCTTACAGCCGTTCGGCTCCTGATCGGCCATGTAAAATGATCAGGTCGGCCCTGATCATTTCACCTGCTGGGACCTGATGTTTCCAATCACAAAATGCCTGAAAACGCGTAGATGATATGCGCTGACATGCATGGAATCGGCATCTTGGCCTGACATACATAGTATCGAGAAAGAGGTTACAGGTCAAAGGCCATTGGGTTCAGGGTCATATTTTTAGGGAAGATATAACATTGATCAATTCGAAGATATTGAAAGTTTTGTCGTGGTCGGTCGGTCGGTCGCTTTTTACGCGAGTTATTCGTGAAAAAGCCGTGAGGGACGCATCGGTTTGAACTCTTCCTGTAAGTTTGAAGGTTAAGATCTCGGGTCAATCGCTGATCTCTCGAGCATTATTCAGTGCCGGCGAACATTATAACTTTTTCTGAGGCTAGGACACTACAACGTAATCTAAGTGACCCGACCTTGAAAGATCTGGGTCTGATTCATTCCGCCCTCACAAGTGTTAAGAAAAGATTTAAAATCACTTAGGGGAAGCCGGGGGAAGCCCGGCATAGTAAGCTCTTTTTCATTTTTATTACATACCATACGTGATGTATAAAATGTTGATATCCTGCTAGCTAGCTAAGTTCATTGGCCGTGTTTTCCCAAAAAATCGGTTTCGTGGAATAAGTATAAGGTTGAGAAAATCGAGTTTTAAAAAAGTGTTGATTTTTCTGGGGTAAGCCCGGCATAGGGGTAACGCCGGCCACCTCCCCAGCGCTTTACAACGAGTGGATGAAACCATTATGTGTTTTCCAAATATTAACGGAAAGTGAAATACCTATCAAGGTACTGATTAGCTCTGGACATCTTATAGTTTATGTCACTACTGGTATTTTAGCTAGCGTCTACTACATATACAGTACAGGTCGATGAAAATCGTGATGCAAAATTGACAAAAAATGTGTATTTCAAAATTCCTTAAAATTTATTTTTATTTTTACCTTAATGCATCATATTGCATGTCATTCGACTCGGCTGATGAAGAAGAACACAACGACACCATTTTTGAAGCTCTAGCTACATTGTCTGTCGCGTTATCTGCAAAAACGTAGTTTGACCCTAGTTGACCTTAAGTGACATGACTGGCTTTGTCTATGATAACATGTTTATTTTCGAAATTTATCTTTGATCTAGGTGTAAACCAAACCTGCTCAGTACCTATTATCTCATGGAAAACAGTGGTTTAGTGGCATTGCTCTCGGTTGGGGGTGAGCTTGGCCACTCGCCCGGGGTTACCCCAATGTGCTAATTTTTATTTTAGAACAGCGATATTCGAAAAAATGTCATACTTAAGCCAGCCTGCCTCGTCACCCCTCACTACAAACACTTAAACGGTCCTTACATAACATTCGTATAAATATTAGCACTGTATGGTATAACATTAACAGTGCAAGATATCTCACTTTTTAGCTAAAAACCCTTAAAATATCATTTTTGCGCTATAACTTTAACAATATGCAATTTTTGTCAGCCTTAACTTTTTTGCTGGCGTTACCTTAGCTGCCACGCTGAAAGGACAAACAGTTGAACATTTTATTGTGAATAATTTAGCCGGAAACGGGGTGGCCGGGCTTCCCCCGCTCCCGGGCTTCCCCCGGCTTCCCCTATCAGGTATGGGTGGAGGGATGTCGCAGCCCCGCCCCCCTCCAACGCAGCAGTGTGCAGAGAGCCTGCTTTGTTAAGTAATAAATCTAGCCAGCTACTTTGAAGCCGAAAATATAAAGAAAAGAGGTTCTGAGTCGCGACGGCGCTGTTCCGACTGCAACTCTAAATCTGACTTCGGCCTGCTGATCGGCTCCGACTCCGACTCTGACTCCGGACCAGTGCACTGCCATAAGCTAAACGTATCACTTGCCGGTACGGGGATGGACGCAACTCTCCCGGACTGCTTTGGTAGCTAGACTCTGCAACATTTGTTGGAGTCTGCTAAAATTTTCAGCATCTTATGGAGGGAGAGGGAGAGAGAGAGAGAGAGAGAGAGAGAGAGAGAGAGAGAGAGAGAGAGAGAGAGAGAGAGAGAGAGAGAGAGAGAGAGAGAGAAAGAGAGAGACAGAGACAGAGACAGAGACAGAGACAGAGACAGAGGGAAAGAGAGGGAGGGAGAGAGAGAGAGAGTCAGGTCAGGTCAACCGGTAGGGGTTGTGACGGGTATTCGTAATACGTGTCAACCGCCTCTGACAGCTTCGTAACATGTTATGAAGGCACCAAAACTACTTCATAAATGTTCAAATGGTTGCTAAATTCGAATTCAGCTCCAAAAACTAGCCTAGAAACATGTAAAACTCGAAAAAGTGAACCGAGGTCACCCGAGGTCACCAAAGGTCAATGACCTGACCTGACCTTCAGGTGACCTTGACACCCACCCTCATGTATGGGAGCAACATCAAATCACATGTTTGAACGTTTGAAACCACGAAAAGCTTGCAAACGCGCGGCTAATGCGAGCCGACATACGCCGAATCGCGATTCCGGCCAAACATGGTCTCGGAAAAGAGGTCACAGGTCAAAGGTCATTTGGGTCAGGGTCATGAAATTTTTCAGGGTAGGTGTAAAATTGATCAATGCGAGGATACTGTAAGTTTCGTCGCGATAGGCCGTTTTTTACGCGAGTTATTCGCGAAAAACCTTAGGGGGGTTGCATCAACCCCCCCCCCCCTTTGCCGGCGAGGGTTAATATGCCGCTACCTGTTAATACCCATTATCTCAGTGACCTCCCGCATAAATCCGCATAACTCGTGTTTGGTATACAATTATCAAAGTGATCGTATCCTCTACCTGGAAGTAGGCGCTACGAACAATGGCTTGGCCATTCGATCGTAAAAAGAAAATATTTGCCTGCAAGTTTTATGGATAGGAAACAAAGAAGTATAATGGGCTAGTTATTTTGTGATGTTTTTTATGTAGCAGCCATTGGTTGTCTATAGTTTGAATGGTTCGAAACGTTTTTTTTTTGGCATGATAGTGATTATAATTTATACTTGTAATGAGATGGAAGAAAAGAAGACGAAAAACACCCAAGTGTAGGATAGGTATGCTTTGGCTTCCTTTAGTTATGAGCAAAAGCCGCAAAAGGTTTCCATTCCATCTTACTTCCATTGGCTTTCGCTTTTCGTGTTTCAATCTCAACAAGGGTGGTGAGAATGGAATTTCTTTTTTATCTCGCATAAATAAATCCGAAAGAAATTACCTTATCCTAAGTTACTGGATCAGTCGATCAGATTTTAACCCATAGTTCTGAGATTTTCGACAAAACTACTACGTTGGCATTGTTCTGTGTTGTTATTCACATCCTTACTTCAGTTTTATTACATTTATTCTGTTCCGTTCCATGATCGTAACTTATTGTTCAATATGTGTCATGTTCTGATAACAATGCAAGCAGTCGCGCTCATCCTTTAGATTGGCTACGTCTGTCTTTTCGTCGAGAATAAAACGGTTCCAAGGGTGATCCGGCCACCGGGGGATCGGCCGGGCCGGTCAAGTTCTCCACTCATGCTCGTAGACGGCCCGTGCCCCCGGGCGACAGGCGCCGCAGCGGGGTGGAAAGAGTAAGGGAGAGCGGCACCCCACGCGACCTGCCCGGTCACTCTCTCCTGGCTCGCTGCCGTCACGTGCTCTGGGGCTCTCAAACCACCGAGCTCCCGACCTTTAGTTCGCCGGGCCGCCGCAGCCCATGCTGCGGTACTTTCAAGACAGACTGTACCTACTTGTAATGCCCATAGAAAAGTAAATATACGGCTCGTTTATCGTCTGAAATATCGCCAATGCTGTAAAATCTGGAACTCAAAAAGCTGCATTTAAAATTCGTTTAATGCCTTCTGGCTTCTTTCATCCTATTTGCGTAAAGAAATGATTCTTTTTAAAATATGTGAAATAAAATTTTGCAATTAAAACATTTGGCCAACTACCTAAGTGATTGGTTGAATGTTAAAGTTGCCATCAATTTTAAACATACAACATTTAGGTAGGTATATTTAGTTCAAAAGCGTTACGTTAACCCGGCAGGCGGTGGGCCTACCAGCCACCTTCCGCGCGGTGGGGGGGGGGGCATTTTTTTGCCCCCCCCCCGTATCTCCGAAACTACTGGACGGATCCGGAAAATTCGAACGGCGTTCGATAGCCCGTCAAATTTGTCGAAGGAAACCAAATTTCATTGACCTCGGGGTCACCGATGACGTCACAGATCAGGTCAAAGATAAAATATTTCACCGTTCACGGGGCTTCTAGGGAAAGCGCTATAACACCGAGTAAAACGCATTTTGTCGAAAATCAGCGATAAGGCGTCAGTTGTCTAGTACATATGTTGCTATTAGAGGTCACTGGTCATACCAGGTCAGGTCACAGGTCAGGTCACCAAAGGTAACCAAGGGTCACCACATGAGCCCAACTTTACTAAGGTTATGCTATGCATGTTTTATGGCCAGTTTTTCATTTCCAACTCAATGGCTTTGGTTATAAGACCATCAGGTACGGTTTAGGTCACGTTCTGTTGGAGGTCAGGTCAAGGTCAGGTCAAAAAAGGTCAAATTTCAAAGTTGATATTTTTGCATAAAATGGGTATCGATTCGATGCAGCTCGTCACGGGGAGTCTAATGGTGGTCTTTGTTTTGCGCTACGAGGTCTAGAATTGCTAAAAATTGAGTTTGAAAATTTGACGTCATCAATTTTGAACAGTTTTTTCGCTATAACTTGGCCAAAAAAAGAGGTATCGATCTCAAATTTGGTATGTAGATAGAAGGCAGTAGGGACTATCACATATATTCCGGTTTTTTTCGAAATTCAATTTTTTTTTATTTTTTGGCTATTATAATCAAAAAATCTATTTTTTATTTTTGGGGGTCAAAATCCAAAAAATTCGAAAAACCGAAATAGCAGTTTTGTAGCCCTTTTGATTTCACACCTTTTATGTTTGAAACATTTTTCTGTATCTCTAAAGCTGTAGGCCTGACAGCTCTTCCCGCGAAACCTTTGTTTGGGTCGAAAATGGCAAAAATTACGTCACTCTGACGTCATTAGCGGCCAACCTATCATAGCCTTTGGAAAAATTTTTGGTCACCATGTGCGCTAGCTGCTCCCGGGAGGGTACTGAAAGTTTGGTGACGATCGGCGCAGCGGTTCTCGAGATATATTGAAAAAACTAAGGGGGGGGGCAAAAAAATGCCCCCCCCCCCACCGCCTGGAAGGTTAAAGCAAGGGTAAAGCGGATGCCCAGAGTGGCAAGCAGGCTACAATGAATTAATTTTATTTCAACTGTCTTCCACATTTCAAGCACCGAGCTCCAAGCCTTGCCAAGAGTTGAACAGCAAAAGTTAGTCTTGTAGGTCTTTGACCTCAATATTCGAACAGCTTTTAGCGAATCTTCGCGAATAGGTACGTTAGTAGGTAGGTAGGTAGGTATAGGTAGATAGGTATATAGGTATTCCCCGTGAGTCATGATCTAGAGCTAGAGCGGGCGCTATATTGACAGCATAACTAAACTAGTTAATTTTTTAGCTTGCCATGTACACGAAACAGCCCGTCATTGCATTGAAGCGTGCGAAAGTCTGCTTACCCCGTGATTTTCTGGTACTCTGCCGATTTTAGAGATCTAGCTTACAGGGATTGTTGGAGCGTCAGCCGAGGATCGCGCCTGTGAGACCCAGTTTTGGTCAGATTCAGTTTTAGTCGCTCAGATATTGGAATTTTCGGAAAGTGGTCTTTCTCAGAGAACATGCTGTTCAGGCTGCTGGTTCACACTAATTTGCCAGAAAAAAAAATACACACTATGGCAAAGACGATAGCGGTGATATTAAAAGAGAAACTTCATACCATACAAATCACATGCTACAGTAATTAAAGCTCAAGATAACTATAGTCGGATTTGTTAAGCCTGTCTAATCGCTTAAAAAAACTTAAATGAAAAGCGCACGTGAAGCCTCGATACTTTCAGCACTTGCTAGGTGAAAATATTCAAGAAAATATTACCTTGCTGTTGATTTTCCTTTTTGACTTTCTGTTCATTCCATATAGCGTGTCTCGTGCCGTATCATGTTGTGCACTTTAAGTGATCCGATAAGCCTAAAAAATCCGACTATAATCGATGACGGGAAGGAAACGTGTATCCACAAAGCGAACCTTATCACTTTTTGTTCCTCTTTTAGTTATCACTCTTTTTAGATATAACGGGTGGTCAGTATGAAACTGGACAAAGTTTGAATTGTTACTATGTCAAAAGTTTTCAAGCGAAAGCAACGAAAATCGCGTTACCGTGCCATTATTTTGTTGTGATCACGCTCGCCCTAATGGATGTGTGACACTGGACCTCTGTCAGCCGCCAAGCGCACGCGCGCTGGCAGCCCCGCCAATGGTCTTTCGCGGCACCTCCGGGTCGATTTGACGGATGGCCTGCTGGATTATCTGCTTCAATTGTGCGTCTCAGCTGACCTGCCACCTTCCCTTATACACTTTCTGTTTGATGAGCCCCCACAGATCCTCAATGGGCTAAATCTGAGGGGTACCTGGCGGGTTCATGTCACGTGCTATTTCAGGCACCCCAGCCTCCTCAAGAAGTTTCGTGTTCTAGCGCGCGTACTGTGATTGTTGCAAGGTCGGAACCTAACAGAGCATCATGCTCTGTGTTCTGAGACTCAATAAGTGGTAACAACACGCCATTCAAACACTTTTCATAGCACAGTTCGCCCGTTTCATTGCCTGTGCTCGGCAAGTAACTGGACGCGCGAGCCCCTCGGACTCATGGCAAGCCAGACGGGCATCTCGGGTGGGTACTTGCTCCCAGGTCGAAAGCGAAGGTGAGATCCACATGTGGAATAATGTCTCCACCAGCTGAGGTGTAAAATTCGGCAATGGAAGGCATTTTGCTGCCACTACAGGTGAAATCAGATTCATCGTCCATATACACCTCCATGTTTTTGCTATCCTGCATTGGACCCTGTGACATACGGCACAGGCGGTTTTGCTGTGTACGAAATTGTGCCTCCGTCACCTTTATCCTATTTCTGTACCTGATTCCTGCTTCCGGACATATTAATTGGTCATACGTTTTGAAAATTCCAAAATTTCTTCCCAAGTTCCCAGAGATCACTGGGAGAGCCCCAACTGTTCGGTGACGGCACCGGTTTGTTTCTTCCGGAGCTGAATGGGCATTTTCTTGGTGATCTTGCCGTGCCCACCATGCAAAACATCTGCAATTCCTCAGAACTTATCGATGATCAGATATTCTTAAGATCTGGTGAAATCCTATGGCGTAATGTGACGCATAATGGTAGCATTTTTGTAATTTGCGTTATTTTCAAAAACTTGCGCGAACAGGTCCCGGAACGCTTGCTGACTTACCGGCGCAATGTTTTCTACTAGTGAATAGCAGAAAGTTGAAATCTGAGCTGTTAATATAAAATAACTGGAAGTATTCACCTGCCAAAAATAATTAAAATCTGTCCATTATTGGAGATGCTATGCTTAAGCAAATTTTGTCCAGTTTCATACTGACCACCCGTTACATGATCAGTGAATACAAATGTGAACTAAACTACCGCTTACCTACGATCATGGGTGTATGAATCTCATGAAATAAGATATAGAATTCATATTTTAGGTTTTATTAAACCTTTGTAATATTATTAAACTCTTAAAATTTGGCTGTTTGAATAAATTTGAGACGAAGAGCATGTGCAACGTAGTTACCAAAACGAGAAACCTGAGTTCCTTTGCAAGGAGGACGGGCAATAAACAAAACAATCTACTAGAACGCATCGGTGTCTCATGTATAAAACAGCTTGACGTACTGCAGTCAGTCTACTAAACCTAAGAAAGAACACATTTAAAGTGCAACCGCTATTAATTCACGTGCCTTTGCATTGTCTCTTAATGTATCCGAGAACATTGATCTCACGGCATTTCAGACAGATTCAAATTTTTCTAGACTATGTATTTGTTACAGTAATCAAAAGGCTCAAAACACATGCAAAGTGATTCAAGCGCTTATAACTTCGTTCTTTTTACGTTACCCAGACTTAGGTGAAGCCGGGTGAAGCCATTCATCGGAAAATTAAAAATAGCTAGATTTGAGGTTTCATCTTCGTTCGGGTAAATGCTCGACTTCTTTTTCATACCTATCAATTGATATCGAATGTTCGAATCGATGAATTGACAGAGACGAAGCCCACGCTAAGCAGAGCTTGTTGCGGAGACCTCAAACACCCGTCGTGTTATATTGCAAGTGCAAGTGATTATATTGAGTGCAACTCTTGTATTGCAAGTGCAAGTGAAGCGTTGACGATAGTTTGAATCGTTGAATTTATTTATCTTGCAAGCAAGAACAGAAGGGAGAAGGGGAAATAAATTTATCGCTTCACATGCGTTTGCAATGCAAGCCCAAAGACCGGCGTAAGTTACGGACTCGCTTTATGAAACGAGGCCCTGATCGCGCAATTTCAGATAACGGAAGAATTTAGATTAGATACCAAGATTTAGCGAGCCCACCAAAGCTGAACACCGTCGTCTCGTTAAACTGGTTGCGGCTGCTCCTACTCCAGGCTTTCCCACCAACCGAGACCATCCCCGTCAGTAGTTACATCGAGCGCCAGGGCGACTCGAAACAGAGCTCTCGCCACCACCGCGGGAGTCCAACGCTTCACCAACTGACCTGCGGGATGAACTTCATCGTATTTATTGTGACAAGGGCGTCACGTTCCGAAAGTTATTGGTAAGTCTGTAGGTTAACTTAATGGTTAACTTTACGCTACCAAAGCCATTCTTACCATGCAGCGCCGAAGGGCTAATGCTAAAATTCCTAAATAATTGGTAGGGCCTGACCCTACCTGTACACGACACCCATGCACTGTAAACCAAATCTACAAGATGCTGCCTTCCACATGCTTCGCCTGAACTCAACAACTTGAAGCGAATTTGACTTCCGGGACGATGGGATGGGTGTGACATCTTATGCCATGCACGAAATCACCATCACTGAACTATCTAATCTAAGCAATAAAAAGTTGCAAGAAGAATTGTGAGCCGCGCAGCGATTATGGATGATGATAAATGTTAAGCATTATACTTGTATAATGTTGTTGCTGGAGGCAATAATGCAAATGTGCAGAGCGTCGCTGCCCATTGTTTTCTGTTGCCGGGTTTAGCAGACACGTGGCGTCCCAGAAGCAAGGACAGACTGTGAATTAACGTGCCAGACGCAAGGACAGTCGTCTGACCTCATTGGTGACTGCCGGGAGCGCAGAGCGCGGCCGCCGCAGGCTGTCAGGGGCGGAGGGCGGCCGTCACCGGCAGTCCCTGGACGGGAGGGTGATCGCGCCGCCCTCGGCTCGCTGTCAGTCTGTCAGGATGTCTGTGTGTCTGACCTCCTGGGCTGTGAGATGGGCCCGCGGAGCACGGTACATACCTACCTGAGCAGCGCGGCCTCCGATGTCTCGGTGGATGCTGCTTCAGGGCTGCGCTTCACGCGGTTCTCGATGGAGATGAGAACTCTCGATGGGGAAGAACTCTCGATGGGTTCTCATTCATCTCGATGGAGATGAATGAGATGAGAAGTCTCGATGGGGAAGATGAATTAGATGAAAACTCGATGGAGAAGATGAGTGGGATGACAATTCTCGATGGAGAGGGTGGATGAGATGAGAAGGTCGACTTCAGCAGCTATGCCGTGCTATTAGCCCGTCTGAAGGGTTTGTTTGCGTTCTGCTTTATTTATGTGATAAGCTTAGGACTTTGCAATTGCGTAAATGTTAAAGGGGTGCTAAACTAAAGATATGTTGCACCATAACTTTCTCACTGAACTAACTTACAACTATGTCCGAAGCTACTACTATATGTTAAGTGGAAGATCACCGATCGATGTCGGCATTCTTCATTGCGCTTTACCATAAAGCTGACAGATACGCGCAAGTTTGGAACTCTGACCAGTCGCCACACCCAAAGACACCCTCGCGACCAGCAGGGGACCAGCCCTTAGTACCTGCTCCGCTGGCGGGAGGTAGTGCATCCGCTCCACACGGTAACATGAAACGTCCTGGTGCACCACATCTGAACTTTGGGGCAGCGTGGCCGGCGGCACGGCGCGGCACTTACATAACCCCGCCAGCCGGCGATGGCCGGGGGCGGCGCCGGGAGGAGTTCTGCACTTCTGCACAGGCACAAGTCCCGCGCCCGCCGAACTGGGGCATTTCCTATGCTAACCACTCGGCAGGACCGCCGAGCGGCAATGGATGGACCGGCCCGGCCGGGCTGTAGTTGGTGACTCAGGTGAAGACATAAATGAATGACGATACGATTCTCCGACTGAACGACCGTTTCGGTAGAATAGCCCACACTGTTCCACGAAAGGCTTGCAACACCAAATATATACACTAGCCTTCCGGTACATGGGCCATATCGAGCGTTCATTCATAATTAGCGAAAAGGCGCTGAACAAGAAAGGTGAAATATAAATCAGGCCGTGGCTGTAGAATCTGGTGCAGGGTGACCGGACCGGGTCCGGCACCCACCGGGTAGGGCTCTGCCCTTCATGTCCGTTTGTTTTGTGTCTGCCCTATGATGGATCACCGGGAAGCGGTCGTCCTGCAGACAAACCGCTGCATCTCAATGGGTCCGTCTCAGGACGGCACACGGACATCCTGAAGACTCGATGACTATCGTGACCTTCCACAGACGGGGGCTGACGTTAACGTGCCCCTCTTTGATGATATGCACATTGTTAATGGCCTCCGATAGCATGTTATTAAGAAAATGTCGACGAAACGTTCTTTGTATCGATTATTGATCGTATTCTCCCCGTCTCATTTTAAGTGTTCGGTGATAATAAACTTTTTGCAATGCAAATGGAGGATAGTAGCTTTGTTATTCGGATTATATAAGCTCCGATTTTTTTCCAGATATTTTGCAGTTCGTAGTCATATCTCCGTCGTTTGTGAACAAACGTTAAATGAGCCCCGGACTTCATGATAGCCAACTCGTATGTATAATAAAATAACAGGAAAGCTTTTTCTCTTTTACACTGTTTCGCTTTCACTGAACTTCCCCGTTATTAATTCAAGATTCACAATAAGTGTCCGTAAGTCTGGCTAGTGCTACAGCCATCGTGCGTTCCCCTTTCACCGCTATCCAGTAAAAACCCAAGGATATGTGGGGTCCATTATAGAAATCAGTGGATGACAGCAGGCTCGCTGTCATCTAAGGAAGGACAGAGGTTACAGCGGCGAGATTCGAGAGCGATTGGAAATGTTTGACACAAAATGGCGGCATTGAGGGAGTACAAACTCCCAACTTGATTAATGCATTTAAAAGATTACGCGTCATCGAAACGTGCAAAAATTAGAAGCAAATGAAGGAAACGGTTTGCCTATCAATCTTGTTTGCTTATGTACATTAAGTTGAAAGAGAATGAATTGAGGGAAAAGCGTTAACAGAATACATCAAGAACAATACAGAAAAAGCAATCGATTGCCGAATGAGATCGAGTTAACATTTTAGACGTTGAACAAGCAAGAAAACGAATTCGATTCAAAATAGGCTTACTAAGTGGTCAAATAAGTTCTCTTCCCACTTTCAAAACATGAAACAGATTATTTGTAGTGCCGCACTCTGGTCGTGACTGAATCGCCTTTTCATTTGCCCTTTTGCACAGAACAAACCCTGATCGTGCCCTGTATGCCATGCAGTCATATGGTGATGCGATGGGGGCTGTTCTGATTTCTGTATGCTCTCCACATGGTCAGTGCATCATTAGAGAATATCGCCCCTTTCCGATCACTGCAGCCTGCGTCAGTCGTACTGACCGCTGAGCCAGTTCGTCCTCGCTCACGCTCAGCGGCTGCTCGGAAATATATCCTGGGGAAGGCGAGGGGACTTCCAAAATCACGCACGAGTCAATTTCACATGGACCGACAGTCAACATATCCAAGAAAATGCAGTGAGAAATAAGTTCGGAGTAAGTACACGCGAACAGTTCTGAAATTTCTCGTCAAATCAGCGTTCTGTTACCCTGAAGCCAAAGGCGATCTAAAGGCTCGATTTCTGGCTATAATACTAAGGGGAACATTTTGAACTTCGCTAGAATGAAAGCCACTGTCATCAGAATGACGAATCACCTGCAGAGGGCGACATGAAACCGTTTAGTGCAGCGCCTTTCGTCTAAGAACAGCAGGATTTCATGTGCTGAATAAGTCGTGAAACGCGCCTCTTTGTCGCCCGGAAAAGCCGAGTCGATGTGCGAACGTTCCGCGATCCGCCACTGTTCCCGTCGGACATGACTGGACCAATGACAAGTGGGAATTTCTTTTACATATTTGATTTGAGCATAAAAAGAACATTAAAAATTTTTCAATTATTCATTGCTACGTTGATTTATCAGTAAAATAAACAATTTTGGAGAACCATATCATAAGCAATTGGGGAAAAAACGCCATGAGACTATGAGTAACAAAGATGCAAGGATATAACATCAAATGACGGCCCACAATGTTTCAGTCTCGATTTGAAACAGCAAACCTCACCTAAAGTGAATCTTCCGAGCAGTTTATGATATTTCCCTGCGGGGAATCGTCTCGTACATAGCTTAAAATTTAAGGGGAGACTAAAAATATATGCAGGAATGTGCCAAACTTAGAAAAATTATGCTCCGGTCGCTGCCCTCCTCCGGATCTTCTTCAAATGACGAAAATAAAATAATTGTTCTTTTTACACGAAGAGATTTAATTTCTAACTGATTCGCTTCGAAGGCGATGTTTTTTTATAACGAAGGATAGCTATTCTATTGTTAAAACTTAAATAGTTTGACAGGCCGCAATATTCGTAGTTGATTAACTACCTATATTTTGATTATTAAAGGCTTTCTAATCGCTTTAAGTGCTTTAAGCAAAAGCGCACGTGAAACCTTAATGAGTTTGTTTGATATACAGGATACCTATACAACGTCGGCTAGTTGAAAAAAATTGACTTTCTATTTATTTCTATTGCTTCTCTCGTGCAGCATTTAGCTATGCACTTAGAGCGAACCAACAGGCTTAAACAATGAGGGCATAAGTTTTAGGTATTTCTGGTGTGATTAAATAGGAAATGAAAACCTATCGTGTTTGACATATTTGGTCTCGATAAGAGGGGAATTGTGCATGTTTTATTATAGAATTTGGACATTCCATTAGAATATTAAGGATATGAGATAGAAGCAGATTATCGCATCTATGTTCTCACATAAATAACTGAATTTTCTGCTCCGGAAGAGACATGGATACAATGAGGCGTATGTACGTTAGATGTTTGAATATTAGAGGGACTGTTCCTCCTCGGGGAAAGACCTGATTGAGAGCCAAACTAACCTGTGTGCCAAAATGTTCACAATGCTGCAATTGTCACGTGTTCCCAATTTGCGTTGATCAATATTTGAAAGCCAGTCTCGATTATGAAAGGTTTGCAATTTTTCGGCCAACTTTGAATTACATTATGCAGTATACTTAGGCATTGGAAATTCGAGCCATCAGACAAATCTTTGAATTACGAAACCTTTGAATTGTCATTTTCATGCATCGTCATTTTCATAATAAATATCACCATGATCCCACGAATCTGTGCGTTTTATGAGCTATACGTTTTATGAGCCGAACTATGAGTTCATGAGGTATTATCGTTTTTACAGGCGCTAGGAATGCGAGGCGAAGAACATGCAAATTGAAGTTAGTTTGCCAGTCAAACCGAGTCGTTGTGGGAGCAGATTATTTTGCAGTATTTCTGATTGATCGGTTGTCTGTTTTAAGCCTAAAGTGGAAACTATCAGCATGAAGAGTACAAAACCGCTACAAAATTAAGGTACTTAAATTTATCTCAGTAACTTTAGATGATAACTGCTACTTTGATGCCTTTTTGACAATAGTTAAAAACTGAACCATCATTATGCCAGCGTTAAGTCTCATGAGTGACTTGATGGATATTTTAGCATACAAATGCGGTAAAATTGAAGTGTGTAAAATACACATACAGTAAATGATCGGCACGATCATAACCACTTGGGCTCATACATGTTCTTTTTGCCAAATGAGACGCCCAGTAAAGCACGGGCTAATCTACAAAATTGCGGAACAGTCCCTCTAAACTGCCATGTCGTAAACTGACCATGGTATTGGTGGGAAGTGAGAACAGAGTGAGACACGAGGGAAGGGAGGGAGGTGAGAACAGCGTGACACGTGTGGGGGGGGGGGTGATAACAGGGTGGTGAGAGGTGGAAATTATATAATGCCGTGTGGGGGTGCCGCGTGCGCGTCGTTATCTCACCTGCCAGCGCCTCCGGCGGAGGAGTCGGGGGTGGCAGCCAGTAGGGCAGCATCGGCTGCAGGTAGGCAGGCGGCTGCAGCAGGGGCGTGCGCGCCGCCGCCGTTCGGGCTGCGTCCATGGCCAGCGGCCGTCGCTGGCGCTCCTGAGGGGTCGACGGGGCACCGGTCACTGGTCGGTCACGGCGGTGCACCGTCGCGTACGGCGCGCGGCCGCGGCCCGAGCGAGCGAGCGAGCGCCGACCGGCTGCCGTCGGGGCGGCGCGCGCGGCGGCCGGCCGCTCGATACCGGGCCACCGGCCGCCGCCGGCCGGCTCACCTGGGCCCGAGCGATGGCCGAGAGCTGCAACTCAGCCATCGATCCCGACAGATGGACGGCGCGGCGCCGGCGGCCGCACCGGCTGACCGGTCAGCGCCCGGCGCCTCTCCGGCCAACACTCAGCTCACAGCCTCAATTACAATCTATATGGGCCAATCAACACGGTTCAGTGCTCCACACTGATTTAGAAGAGAGTCTACGTCAGCAATTAGCAATCAGGGCATTCAGCACTTGGTTGAACTAGCTGTTGGTGTTCCATTCCGACAGTTTATCCGGCGTTTGGCCGGATCAGCACTCGGTCTGGCACGGTTGGCCATCTGCCTTTCAAACGTTAGGTACATCCGGCATGTCCAGGACTTAACATCCGGCACGTCCGTGCGATCCTCTATAACTAACTTGAAACGTAACTAAGTTCCTTTACTTTGCCTCCTACTATTATAAATCATTTCAAACAGCGACATGAATTGCCACGAAATATCTAGCCATTAATTTTGCAAATTTAATATCATTAGCGCATTCCAAAACATTTTCGTCCTGACAAAATAAAATTGGTTCTGGCAACAAAGCATACTTTCTTCCAATGCCCACTAACTTCTGAGAAGTAAGTCGGCTGCATAATTATTTAATATTAATTATCAAGCGAATATCGCGATATGACTGAGCCCGAACCAAAGCAGAATCGTCTATTAGAACGATAATGGGTAATGGAATCTTCAGACTCCATCTCTGTATCACCGTTGCCCATTACGTTTCCTCACACTCACCGCTGAAAATAGTCATAATGAGGCTATCAAATGTCGTGGAAAGTGACACCAAGCGCACTAATATAGAGCATTTCGCTAATTTAGTTGATTTTCAAACATTTTTTTAACTAGTAGCTTCAGAAAAGATGCTTTTTAAACGGCCTCCTTGCAATAAAATACCAACTGATGGGTGAATGAAGTACTTGTTGACGACTTAGACCAAAGGTCGTTATCTAAATATGCCAGATAGAGCTTAAGCCAGGTGTTTAAGTTATAGTGGAACTGTAGTCGAAATCATCAATAATTATTTCATTCACCCAGCATTTGGTATTTGATTGTTAGGAGGCCATTTAAAAAGCATCTTTTCTCTAACATTATTTGACTTTTTCCTAAAAAGAGAACAATTCAATACAAGGACTACCTACGTTTGAGAGGCAAAGTACATATGTACTTAACCCGCGCCCTGGTGGGGTCTGTTTATAACGCGACCTGGTGGGGGGGGGGGGGTATTTTTTGCCCCCCCCCCCCTCGTATCTCCGAAACTACTGGACGGATCCGCAAAATTTAAACGGCATTCGAAAGGCCTGTCAAATTTGTCAAGGGAAATTTTTCAATTGACCAAATTTCATTGACCTCGGGGTCACCGATGACGTCACAGGTCAGGTCAAAGATGAAATGTTTCACCGTTCACGGGTCATCTAGGGAATGCGCTATAACACCGAAGAAAACGCATTTTGTCGAGAATCAGCGATAGGGCGTCAGTTGCCTAGTACATATGTTGCTATAAGAGGTCACTGACATTACCAGGTCAGGTCACAGGTCAGGTCACCAAGGGTCACAGGTCAGGTCACATGAACCTAACTTTAGGTACCTACTAAGGTTGTGTGATGCATGTTTTATGGCCACTTTTTCATTTCCAACTCAATGGTGTTGGTTATAAGACTATCAGGTACGGCTTAGGTCACTTTCTGGTGAAGGTCAGGTCAAGGTCAGGTCAAAAAAGGTCAAATTTTAAAGTTGATAGTTTTGCATAAAATGGGTATTGATTCGATGCAGCTCGTCACGGGGAGTCTAATGGTGGTCTTTGTTTTGCGCTACGGGGTCTAGAATTGCTAAAAATTGAGTTTGAAAATTTGACGTCATCAATTTTGAACAGTTTTTTCGCTATAACTTCGCCAAAAAAGAGGTATCAATCTCAAATTTGGTATGTAGATAGAAGGCGGTAAGGACTATCACATATGTTCCGGTTTTTGCGAAATTAAAAAAAAACTTGTTGGATTTTTCGGCTATTATATTCAAAAAATCTATTTTTTGATTTTTGGGGGTCAAAATCTAAAAATTTTAAAAATCCGAGATATCAGTTTTGTACCCCTGTCAGTTCTACAGCTTTTATGTCTTTGTCGTTTTTCTGTATTTGCAAAGCTATGGGCCTGACAGCTCTTCCCGCGAAACCCTTTTTTGGGTCGAAAACGGCAGAACATGACGTCACTCTGACGTCATTTCCCGCCAACCTATCATAGCCTTTGGAAAAATTTTTGGTCACAATGTGTAAAATTGATGTCCGGGAGGGTACTGAAAGTTTGGTGACGATCGGCGCAGCGGTTCTAGAGATATATCGAAAAGTCTGGAGGGGGGGGGGGCAAAAAATAGCCCCCCCACCAGGGCGCGGGTTAAGCTTAACACTGCTCCTTTGATTCAGTTTAGTTATGGGTTGGATATATGACTAGGAGACCAGTTATTTCCAAAGGTCGCTTTGCAGGGAAACCCTGTGAAGATCATACGGAAAAGACAGCATGGCAAAGCCGATCTCACCATACCAACTTTCCAGCAGCCACACAAACATTTTTTTGTAATTTGCACTGCCATATCACACAAAAGCTACATCACATTGTTCACGGTAACAATAAATTATAAAACAAACATTCACTGATGTCCTTAAATCAATTTAGGCGCCATACTCCTGTGAAGATAAGTACATACCTGTATGCATCGCCTCCGCAAGATTTGTAACGTCTGAACATTCTTACAACTTACACATTGCTGAATATTTAAACTCTTTACAGATAAGCCTATATCTCCTTTTGCATGCATATATGCTTTATTTCATTATTCGATTTCTATTGAATTATCCCTTCACCAAGAAGACACGGCTGTTCTTCCGAGTCCGCTCAGAGGCGGACGTTTGTTACCTTCGAAAATAAAGACGTCTCCGGTGTAACTAGGCGACGTGACCAGTGGCGCCGGTACCTGCAAGTTTGAACTCCAGCGGGCCGCGTCTCGGAGCATCCGTCAGTAACCATACCATGCAGGTATCCATGTGGGCGCCGACCATGCCGTCAGTGGGCGCGCAAACCGTCCTCCTCGCTCCGCCGGCTGTGCGGCCGGTGCTACGTCTCCCGGTGAAATATCACGATCCGGGCGCCACGGCCGGTTATATATTCGGCCAATACCGACTGTGGATCCCCGAACCTTCCATTCGAACCGGTGAATCATGGGTTTTTCCACGAACCCCCTTATTTGGTATATGGGAATGCTCTGGAGCCAGCGGTCATGACCTCACAGACACTTATCCCCAAAACGCGCGGCCTATCACCGCCCGGCCCGGGCCAGTGTGACGTCATCCGTAGCGTCACAGCGGAAAGGCCAATGCGATTGTTTTGGTGGGAGACACGCGCGTGTCATGTGGCCCAGCCCACTGCGCAGTTACTGCGCTGCAGGGCCGGCAGCTGCGTGCCGGAAAAGTTCCGCTAGCCTCGGCAGACCGATGCGGCGCGGCGATTAACAAATAAACCGGTCCGATTACGACTGCGGATGCCCATTTTTACTCCTTCTCTCCCTTGTTTGTCTTTCTGAATGGTTGAGTCAGGCGTGGAAAGTGCGAAGACGCGGACACGGAGTGGCTCGGGTGGCTTCGCTGAGCTGCAAGGACATCCCTCCGGGACTTCAGTGTTTTCCCATCATGACTTCATAGTTAAGCCCACCGGTGTGGCGGCTCTCTCTATAATCCTGCATTACGGAAAAAAGAACAGCAAACTATCTGAGGCTGGTGATTTTGGAACACAAATTTTAGACGTATAGTAATAGGCAAAAACTACGTCATGCCCGTGTGCCGTAATGTTACGTTTTATCTTTTTCCATGCATCTTAATGCATGGATCAATTTCTCTTTGATTGACACCTCAATTCTGACACGCTTCTTTCGATAGGGAACCACTCTCATTGTTTTTGGGCTCGCGGTCACTGGCAGTGGACTTCTCGCAAATCATCTACATCCTCGTTGATCAATCCCTGGAAGGCCAAGCGCCTCGCTGCAACTGGTTGTCCATGAGGTCCCCATGAAACCCACGCGCTGGATTTGAAAACGAAAACAACCCGCTGCAAAGGTGTCGGCGTCGAGCCCACTGAGGCATCACCGATCGAAATTTGGCGCAGCTAACACGACGTCTAACGCCACCAGCACCATCCATTTATCGTCTATTATATAAACTAAGTAAGTACCGGGAGCCAGATGAGTGTTCAGAGTCGCGGATTCTTCAATCGATCGGGGTCAAAAATAGCGCGGCACAATCTCGCAGCAGACTGAAGCGCTCAATGCGTCGGGTCTGAGTCGCCATCAGATTCACGCCTGGCCGACACTTATTGACCAAATGCTGGTGATTTACGTAACCGATGGTGTTCGGAGCCAGTGTCAAGGTCGGTGTCCTGGTCAGTCTCCTGGTGCAGGTCAGCTCCGGAACGGAACGCTCATATGCATTTATTACTTGGTGGGTGCAAGTCGAACGGAATGGACAGAGGAGCAGGCAATCGGCAAGGACACCTGCAAGCCGAGACCTGACCAGCCGGTCCTGCCGGAGTTGCAAAATACCGGGTTTAACGTATTCCTCCTTGCGTGTGTCGTAGCGAATGAGTGGCTGTGCAATAATGAAGAGTGTATGATATTGTACGTGTGGATGGAATCGCCGGGAAATGCGAGACGGGACAGGTTCACGTAATACGTCAATGTGCTAGGCAACTCATTGAATACATTCATCGTGTTGATCGTGCTCCTCAAAATCATTACACCATACTTATATTCTCATACGCCGAGATATCTCTTAAGTATTACCATAGTGTAATAAATAACAAGTGAAGACACTTCACCAATGTATAATGCAAACTCATGTAACAACTTTTCTTCAGCTGGAAGTGGGCTATGTAGCTACTCACGCTGCAGTATGACGTAATAAAACGTCATAAAACGTCACTCCCTAAATCATTGAACGTTATCCTCAGCCTACATCATCGTCTTCCATGCCCCGTCATGATGGATTTTTTAATTGACTTAGACATGAAAACCCACGTTTTTTATTCCACTAAATGAAGGTAAATATTCCCAGTCCCTTACAGAATGCCTTGGTACACACAAAATCAAAGGACATCGATGTGCCACAGCCCGATGAAAGTCCTACTCGATCAAACTGCGCTCTATCATGCTGAACATCGTATCAGCATTCACTCTTATTCCGTAACGTTACTCTCGAGAACCCACTGTTTTTATTGCATGTATGGTCGCTTACTGAATGCATTGTGACAGAACCGGTATGAAAATATTCAAAAACAGAGGACATCATAACACCACCGGCTCCTAAAAGGTGTAGGGTATTTTGACAACGTCTCTAAAACATAACCCATTTTGATCGGTCCTATGAATGACATAGACTAGAGAACCCATGTTTTTTATTGCATTTAATGAAAGAAAATCATCGTATTTTCTTATAAAATGCGTGAAAATATTCCAAATCAGAGGACATCGATGTGCCACAGCCCGATGAAAGTGCTCTTCGATCTAACTGCGCTCCAACATGCTGAACATCGTATCAGCATTCACTCTATCCCGTAACGTTACTCTCGAGAACCCACTGTTTTTATTGCATGTATGGTCGCTTACTGAATGCATTGTGACAGAACCGGTATGAAAATATTCAAAAACAGAGGACATCATAACACCACCGGCTCCTAAAAGGTGTAGGGTATTTTGACAACGTCTCTAAAACATAACCCATTTTGATCGGTCCTATGAATGACATAGACTCGAGAACCCATGTTTTTTATTGCATTTAATGAAAGAAAATGATCGCATTTTCTTATAAAATGCGTGAAAATTTGCAAAATCAGAGGACATCGATGTGCCACAGCCCGATGAAAGTGCTACTCGATCTAACTGCGCTCCAACATGCTGAACATCGTATCAGCATTCACTCTATTCCGTAACGTTACTTTCGAGAACCCACTGTTTTTATTGCATGTATGGTCGCTTATTGAATGCAATTTGACAGAACCGGTATGAAAATATTCAAAAACAGAGGACATCATAACACCACCGGCTCCTAAAAAGTGTAGGGTATTTTGACAACGTCTCTAAAACATAACCCATTTTGATCGGTCCTATGAATGACATAGACTCGAGAACCCATGTTTTTTATTGCATTTAATGAAAGAAAATGATCGCATTTTCTTATAAAATGCGTGAAAATTTGCAAAATCAGAGGACATCGATGTGCCACAGCCCGATGAAAGTGCTACTCGATCTAACTGCGCTCCAACATGCTGAACATCGTATCAGCATTCACTCTATTCCGTAACGTTACTTTCGAGAACCCACTGTTTTTATTGCATGTATGGTCGCTTATTGAATGCAATTTGACAGAACCGGTATGAAAATATTCAAAAACAGAGGACATCATAACACCACCGGCTCCTAAAAAGTGTAGGGTATTTTGACAACGTCTCTAAAACATAACCCATTTTGATCGGTCCTTTGATTGACATAGACTCGAGAACCCATGTTTTTTATTGCATTTAATGAAAGAAAATGATCGCATTTTCTTATAAAATGCGTGAAAATTTGCAAAATCAGAGGACATCGATGTGCCACAGCCCGATGAAAGTGCTACTCGATCTAACTGCGCTCCAACATGCTGAACATCGTATCAGCATTCACTCTATTCCGTAACGTTACTTTCGAGAACCCACTGTTTTTATTGCATGTATGGTCGCTTACTGAATGCAATTTGACAGAACCGGTATGAAAATGTTCAAAAACAGAGGACATCATAACACCACCGGCTCCTAAAAAGTGTAGGGTATTTTGACAACGTCTCTAAAACATAACCCATTTTGATCGGTCCTTTGATTGACATAGACTTGAGAACCCATGTTTTTTATTGCATTTAATGAAAGAAAATAATCGCATTTTCTTATAAAATGCGTGAAAATATTCAAAATCAGAGGACATCGAAGTGCCACAGCCCGATGAAAGTCCTACTCGATCTAACTGCGCAGTGCGCTCCAACATGTTGAACATCGTATCAGCATTCACTCTATTCCGTAACGTTACTCTCGAGAACCCACTGTTTTTATTGCATGTATGGTCGCTTACTGATTGCAATTTGACAGAGCCAGTATGAAAATATTCAAAAACAGAGGACATCATAACACCACCGGCTCCTAAAAAGTGTAGGGTATTTTGACAACGTCTCTAAAACATAACCCATTTTGATCGGTCCTATGAATGACATAGACTGGAGAACCCATGTTTTTTATTGCATTTAATGAAAGAAAATAATCGTATTTTCTTATAAAATGCGTGAAAATATTCAAAATCAGAGGACATCGATGTGCCACAGCCCGATGAAAGTGCTCTTCGATCTAACTGCGCTCCAACATGCTGAACATCCTATCAGCATTCACTCTATTCCGTAACGTTACTCTCGAGAACCCACTGTTTTTATTGCATGTATGGTCGCTTACTGAATGCAATTTGACAGAACCGGTATGAAAATATTCAAAAACAGAGGACATCATAACACCACCGGCTCCTAAAAAGTGTAGGGTATTTTGACAACGTCTCTAAAACATAACCCATTTTGATCGGTCCTATGAATGACATAGACTCGAGAACCCATGTTTTTTAGTGCATTTAATGAAAGAAAATAATCGCATTTTCTTATAAAATGCGTGAAAATATTCAAAATCAGAGGACATCGAAGTGCCACAGCCCGATGAAAGTCCTACTCGATCTAACTGCGCAGTGCGCTCCAACATGCTGAACATCGTATCAGCATTCACTCTATTCCGTAACTTTACTCTCGAGAACCCACTGTTTTTATTGCATGTATGATCGCTAACTGAATGCAATGTGACAGAACCGGTATGAAAATATTCAAAAATAGAGGACACCATAACAGTACCAGCCCCTAAAAGTGTAGAGTATTTAAACAAAGTCTGTATTATACGAGTCATTTTGATCGGTCTTTTCCTTCACTTTGACTTGAGAACCTATGCTTTTATTGCGCGAAATGAATGAGAGTCATCGCATGTTCATTGTTCCTATTGAATGCATTATAATATGCAAAACCAGGGGACATCGATGCGTTTCAGCCTGGTGAAATGCCCAGTTGATGAATAGCTGTTTGGCTCAATTTAACACTGCGTCGGCATTTACACAGCTTCCGAACGATATGCCTGATAAGAGAACATGAATTCTTAGGTATTGCGAGCTGTGGGGCCTGTCCCTGTGTTCATACGCTATACCCATTCTGGCATAAAGAAGACATTCTTAGCTTGTAAAGATGTGTAGTAAAAATAGGTTTTTGGTCTTCTCATTATGTTTAAGTGATATTTCATTTCAAGTTGCGTATAGAGGGATTTATTTTCGGTGTTTTGTAGAAAATAAGGGTGAATTAGCTGTTACAACCAACACTTATATAACTACAAGCTTGGATAGTAGTTTCTTGGGTTAGAAGTTTTCACTACAGTGATGAAACTTTTGCACTACAATGACGAAAACGTCATCAATCGTCATCAGATATCGCTGATTTTCTGAGAGAGCACTTCCGGCAGAAGAAAACGCATTACACAAAATAATCGAAGTGTCTTCACTTGTTATTTATTACACTATGGTATTACCCTAGCCCTGCAGGAAACATTGCACGTAATCTTTCCTGCACTGCTTTCTGGCACGGTTGATGACCTACAGTTCTGGAGTGTTGTTTTTTTTTTTTGTTAAAAATCTTTAAAAGAGGTGATTTTAATAATTAAATTGTGAGTTAATGAATGGATAGCAGTTAAACGACGTATGGGAAAAATCTTACTGAGCTTGCTGGACGAAAAATGGAAACCTCGGTTGCCTCGGTCTTCAAAAAATCTCCGGCACTCGGATAGGCCTCGTGCCTACGATTTTTTAAAGACCTCGGTTTCCATTTTTCTTTCCCAGAGCCTTGCAGTAATTACGAGCGAGCGAGCGCAGCGAGCGAAGTGAGTCTTTTCAATATAACGGAAAAATCTCAGTATGAGCGGCCCGGCCCGGCCCGGCCCAGCCCGGCCTGTAACGCTTTTGAGAGGCTTATATCTCAGCAACCGCTGGACCGATTGGCCTGCGGTCTTTTTTGCTGGGTAGCCCCATTCCTTCTACCCCGTAATTGACTACTTTTGATACATCTCAGTGACCGTCGTGGCACGTGCCACGTGAAAAGTCAAGGGTGTTCAAGCTGTTTTGCAAAAGTAGTGATTTTGAGAGGCCCATATCTCAGCAGCCGCTTGGGCGATTGTCTTGCGGTATTTTTTTGTAGGGTAGCTGCATCCCTTCTACCAAAGGTCGGATATTCTTGATCTATGTGAGGGACCTCCACTGCACGTGCAAAATACAAAAAGAAGAGGTGCCAAATTTGTTCCCATTTCAATAACTCGGTAATAACTGGGGCGATTTCGCTGAAACTTGGCATACAGGTAGGCACCCACCAGGCAATGCATTCCCATGTGTTGCGGTTAGGGTGCTACTGCCACGTGCGCACGTACAGGGGGCTCTCCCAGATCTCGAGAACGGCTGGGCCGATTGCGCTCAAATTTGGTACACGGTTGGGGACCAGTTAGTAGGGTGCCGTGCAAAAGTCAGTTGGACCCCTTTTGCACGTGCGCACGTGCAGAATGCCGCTTCCAGATCTCAGCCGATTGCGTTCAAATTTGGCACACCGCTAGCGACCGGTTAGAAGGGTGCTTTGCACAAGCCCGTTGGAAGTACCCTCTCGCCCTTGCGCACGTGCAGGGCTCACTATCTCGCTCGCTCGTTCTTCGCCCAAAAGGCGTTTTACTGGTGTATATTGACGTGCTTATACGGGGGTGCATTTTACATCCGGTGCTCTTACAAACGTTGTAAGTGAAATTCTGTGTTCCTGACATGAGTTAACACCGGTCGGCAGATGTATGTGTGCAATTTATAGTCCAAAACACCTTGATGGATATCTTTAAGTGAGACAAAGCGTTCGAATGTCGCGCATCCAGCTTGGATGTGCCACAGTGAATACTGTTGGCTGTTAAAAAGCACGTGTTTAAAGCGGTACACGATCCGCCGATGCTTATCCGACCGTCTCTTGTCACTGTTCGTGTGCTACAACAACAAAATACCCCACGCCACAAACGTCGACATCGTTAAATGCATACGACGCTGAGGTGGACGTATGGGACTACATGTTCTACTGGTATGCACGTGGACTTGCCACCGACGTCTGGTCAGCCGGCTCCTCCCATCTGATCGATAGGGTCTCACGCCGACTCCGTGAATGTAAAATAGTGAGGATCTGCCTAACCTATGCGGTAAGTAAGCACATCGGTACCAGAACTTGCACTTCATGGGATCTGCAGTTACAGCGAGTGGAATACACGACTTGTGTGTCCTTCCTATAATGGAATGCCTGGGCTCTTTCAAACAAACAGCAGACCTTCAGCAAATAAGCCGGCAGTACAATTGGAAATGCTGCCTAAACACAGAGGCCCTGATGATGAGATTTCTCCTTTGTCGGGTGAGACAAACCGCGACACGCTGCTTAAGCAGAGCTATCCTATCAAAACATTGAAAAGGACGGACATTCTCTGTCCGCCAGCCTCTCGTCTTGGTAAGGGTTGGCGTCCAAGAGCTGAATTGTAAACGAGCTGAAGGCATCCTCCGGTCAATTGACGGCGCCATCGGTGTCCAGCGGTGCCGAGGCCGCCGAACAGGACTCAGTTTGGGGCACCCTGCTGACTCAACTTTGCATGACATGTGCATCTGCGCAGAGCGGAATTGCACGGCAGCCTTTAATTCGCAGCACTGCAGCGTGTAATCAACTCATCGTCCTTGCTTAATAGCTTCCTTCTTGCTTACGTCTATTTGCCATGTTTTGCTGGGAAGTTTTCCCTGTATATCTCGTGCGTCTCATGTCAACACCATCGGATAGTCCATTTAGAAGCTTCATAAAGGCAATTAAAACTGAGGCATACTTTATTCGTGTAGAAAGAATGGCGTAAACATCCCGTATTTTGATTTATCGCTAAGTAGTAATGTGCGCAACAACTGGCGCGCTGCCTTGACGGCTTCTATTTTTTCCTTAGGTAAACCAGCCAAACTATTGCGTTCCAAATACCATGGAAAAGACCACCGATATGCAGCCGTATGCTACAGATGCACCAGTTCCGCCGTATACTAATTTCGCGGGCCATTCTGCTGAGCACGGCTGATGGTTTCTGAGCGGCCCACCGCCCTCGGTACGGGGACCGCGGCGGTGCCGGTGAAGGGCGACAGAGCCCGGCCAGCAGACGGCCCAGAGCAGCGGCGGCACGGCCCCCTAACGCGCCCACAGACCCACGGCTGCAGAGCACGCGGCTGATAGCGAGCCCGGCCGAGACGCAGCCGCTCCTCAGTCCATACAGCGGATCGCCCAAATACTAAATACCACCGGCCCAGCGCTTCTCGGTAAAAGGTAGGCACAGGCACGGTGACTATAAATAGGCACAGGGATGTCGCCCGCCGGACACGTAGGCATATGCTAGGTGAGATTATATGGCTTTTTCATTGGAAGCCGTCTCATATGATCTTCCCTGGGATCGACCGGAAACTGTTGCTACGTGACGCAATACCTATATAGCGGCGCTGGTAACTGCGCCATTACCCACCGTACGGCTCACAAGACGAGCAGCTTGGAACAGATTATCGAAACCATATGACACACACATATATAACGCTCGTAGCTTAACGCAGTAAACTACGCAGTTGTGGCCTATCCCAAGTTTGTCACCACCAACAGACATTTGACTGCTTTGCTTGGAGGTGTGTCATCAGGCGGTATTGTAACGGTATGTGACTACACACTACACTCTGCACAGCAATAATCAGACACTTGATGGTTCAAATCAGAGTCGCTGGTGTAAAAATAAAGATCCGTTCCCCGAATACTGACACTGTAGCCCGCTTGCAGACAGCACCGCCGACTCTAAAAGCCAGTTTATAGTAGCCGTGACGTCACCGCTCGCATACCTGGGTACTACCGAAGCGTTTGGGGTCATCGGGTACGTTTCATAACGGCCGGTACGCTCATCTATGATGCATGGCTCTGGCTCAATTACAGTGTAATCGGACGTGCCTTGAGCTACTGGCTCAATTAGGGACAAACCGGTATGGGGACCATCAGCGGCAGAGGTCGAAAGAGACATCGCCCGGGTACGCATCGGATTGACGCAGATCCGGTCGTGGGGTTACCCTAGGGTTTTCCAAATGCCGCTGCGGTACCAGTCTCCACCCCATCTCGATCCTTCGATGAGGTGCGCACTGCGCAGTTGGCCCGTAGACAGTCCTGGCAGTTTCCGTTGGTTGACCGAGATCAGGTATAGCCGCTACACGGGCCACGCAGTGCGGCGGTGACGTCATGGCCCTTTCCATGACGCCGCGCGCGGCGCCCGGTGCCCGGCCGTCATATGGGCCCGCTGCCGGTGCCAGTATGCCGACCGCCTGCACCTGCGGCCGGCCGCCAATGTTCCCGGCGCATGACCGCGGTGGCAGCACCTGTCAAACCAACTCCAAAACCACGCAGGCCGGCCAGTTTCCGAGGCGGAGTTACTGCCAAGGCCGGGCCTGCAGAAACGCACCGCCATCGCTATTTTACCGACCGCTGGTTGTAAGTACGCTGGCCGCAGGCTCCCCTGCTGAACACCGTACAGCCGCCACCATGTCGAACGGCGGGTTCACAGCAGACAACGCTCTGCGACCCGGGAGTTTCCAACCCTGGCTACAAGCCCGATACCACGGGGCAAAGAGTCTCACAGGGCGAATGACTGAGAGTTCTTCGTGTCTTCGGTTTGTCCCTTATACGGGGGGTCGATTCCGTTTCAAGTTTATCCGTTTAAGCTGTATAAAATCACCGGGAGTCGAGGATAGTAGCTGGGATTGGGGAGAGCTACAATCCGGAAAGCAAATACGTATACGTGGGTTGCAAGTTATCAAGGCGTTAGACGCGCAACATGGCTGCAGCTCCGTTAGAAGGCCTTTTCATTATGAAGGCCTTGTAAACGATGGACGGAAGAATACGCGCTTAATGGCTGATAGAACATAATTTTGATAAAACCAAAAGCTGCTGCAGAAACTCAGCAGCAGCGAAGAAGCAAGTAAATCACTTTATTTCACCAATCTCCAATGCAAAGAAAGTTGTTTGATGAAGCTGCGAGAGTGCATTGTTTTGGTAATAGGTACAGTACCTAACAATATATCTCGCGCTCGCTTCGCATCGCGCTGGTCATAAAATGGTTAGGCATAAAATTTGACATTATTTTATTGGTACCCACGATAACGTTTGCCATTTAGCCACTGGCGGTCGACAAACTCTAGTGGCACAGAACATTTAGAAAAAAAGCCGTATCATCTCTTTTTTAAACGAACCATTGTTTCAGCATAGGCACTTTTTAATGTATGATCAGAATAAAAAAGTTGGCTTATCCATTCAGGTACGAACCGTTCGACATCAGACGTAGACAGATCAGTTTTGAGCGTTTGATGCCTGACTATACCGGGATGAAATGTAAGCTGAATCTTTGTTATGTAGGTATTTCATTGCCTCATTTTAACCCGGCAGGCGGTGGGCCTACCAGCCACCTTCCGCGCGGTGGGGGGGGGGCACTTTTTTGCCCCCCGTATCTCCGAAACTACTGGACGGATCCGGAAAATTCAAACGGCGTTCGATAGCCCTGTCAAATTTGTCGAGGGAAACCAAATTTCATTGACCTCGGGGTCACCGATGACGTCACAGGTCAGGTCAAAGATAAAATGTTTCACCGTTCACGGGGCTTCTAGGGAAAGCGCTATAACACCGAGTAAAACGCATTTTGTCGAAAATCAGTGATAAGGCGTCAGTTGTCTAGTACATATGTTGCTATTAGAGGTCACTGGTCATACCAGGTCAGGTCGCAAGTCAGGTCACCAAAGGTCACCAAGGGTCACCACATGAGCCCAACTTTACTAAGGTTATGCGATGCATGTTTTATGGCCAGTTTTTCATTTCCAACTCAATGGTGTTGGTTATAAGACCATCAGGTACGGTTTAGGTCACTTTCTGGTGGAGGTCAGGTCAAGGTCAGGTCAAAAAAGGTCAAATTTCAAAGTTGATGTTTTTGGATAAAATGGGTATCGATTCGATGCAGCTCGTCACGGGGAGTCTAATGGTGGTCTTTGTTTTGCGCTACGAGGTCTAGAATTGCTAAAAATTGAGTTTGAAAATTTGACGTCATCAATTTTGAACAGTTTTTTCGCTATAACTTGGCCAAAAAAAGAGGTATCGATCTCAAATTTGGTATGTAGATAGAAGGCGGTAGGGGCTATCACATATATTCCGGTTTTTTTCGAAATTCAAGAAACTTTTTGGATTTTTCGGCTATTATATTCAAAAAATCTATTTTTTTATTTTTGGGGGTCAAAATCCAAAAACTTCGAAAAACCGAAATAGCAGTTTTGTAGCCCTTTTAATTCCACACCTTTTATGTCTGAAACATTTTTCTGTATCTCTAAAGCTGTAGGCCTGACAGCTCTTCCCGCGAAACCTTTTTTTGGGTCGAAAATGGCAAAAATGACGTCACTCTGACGTCATTACCGGCCAACCTATCATAGCCTTTGGAAAATTTTTTGTCACCATGTGCGCTAGCTGCTCCCGGGAGGGTACTGAAAGTTTGGTGACGATCGGCGCAGCGGTTCTCGAGATATATCGAAAAAACTAAAGGGGGGGGCAAAAAAATGCCCCCCACCGCCTGGAAGGTTAAAATCGTCAGGCAGGACGGTGAAAACAACGTTTAATAAGTTATAATATTAAAGGAAATAGTTCACTTTTTACATGGGGTTTTGAACTGAAATAGCAGTCTTGTAGCTTGTGCTAAAACTAGCACAAATCATAAGCTTTTACGGCCCAACGATCACCCTAAGCAAAAATATTCAATTTCCTGTTCCAAAAAGAGTGTCTTACGCAGGAATGTGGTGTCTTAGAAAGGAATGCAGTCACATCATCGTCAGCCAATCAGCATGCTGCTTACAGCCAATGCAGCATGCTTAGGTTTGAACTACGCAAGGTGATTGGTCAACGCGTAATAAGCTTCCGCGTCAAAGCATCATTCTACATATAATATAGGTAGTTCTTCCTATATTAAAATATAGAAAATAACTGTTCTTATAGAAAGGGTTTATTTTATTTTCTGATCATTTTGAGGATAAAAAATCATAAATCCATAGCAAAATACTAATTTCAGAAAAGTGAACTATTTCCTTTAATGCTGCTGTCAGAACCATTCGAATATCGTTTACTCACAATACATCACTTAATTTGGATGTGTTCTTATAGTTAGTGAGATATTCTAAGGCTCCAAACAATGTCTGCAAGACCGAGTCTATGCAACCAAAAACATACAAACTCGACTTATACGACAACGAGGTTTGACAAAAAAGTTCCGGAATTGCAATTGTAATGCCCATCAGTATAAGGGACCCAGTGAAAAACAATGAATACCATTCTATTGTACATTGCACAACATTTCACCGATACTGTGTGGTAATATCGTTGTCCATTAGTTGGACACCATATCGTCCAAATATTTATCACCGTTGTACAGCCCTCTGCAAACTGCGTGGTAGGTATTCTTTTTTCGACAAAACCGAGAATAACGCGGATACTATGCTATCGGTCACTCCGAAATCGTAACAGCAAGACGTGCGAGACTCCGCACCTTAGATTGACATTACCATCGTACTCATTTTCCATCCAGTTTGGCAACAAAACCCAAAAGTTTAGATTTGCCCCGAAAACAAACTTTTGCATTTTGTTGCAACACAAGGCATATAGTTTTATTAGTGATAGACCCAATCGAAGGAGTGGAGCATGGCGCCTCTACTTGCAGTGAGTTCCGACCGACTGATAACATGATCTTTGAGTTATTACCGGTTTTGTCGAAAAAAGAATACCTACCACGCAGTCTGCTGAGGGCTGTACAATGTACATTGGTCTCCGTCTTATAGGCTGTTCCGTGTGCCCATACTTTTGACCTTGTCACAAAGCTGGTATGAATTAGAAGAATGGAGCAAGTGGTTAATGATAAGTAGTAGATTATGGAAGAAAATAAAACAGGATGCATCCAGCTGTTGCAAGAGCTCCGAGGCGACAATTCTATTTCAACTGTGTGGGAATGTGACTAAAGCACGTATTTCAAAATCGGCCAATTTGTAATGAAAGCTCAGCCGCCTTGGGAGAGGACGGCTTTTCAAGCCGGAGAGGAATGAAAACGATAAAGCGTGGGAGACAGCTGGTGTTAAATGATAAGTGAAGATAAGTGATGTGAATGATAGCAGATGAGCTTGACATGATAAGGGAATAAGTTTGCACCGCCTTGCTGCAGCAATTGGGGATGCAGAGAGTTGAGAGCTGCATGCGGTAGGGAATGGCTCCTCCATCCTGACAACGCGTTCTCGCACAAAGCATTTCATTGGAAACAATTTCTGATCAAGAGTCGGACCGCAGGACTCAAACGTCCATCCTATTAAAGCTCTTGCATCGTAGGACTTCTGACTTTTCCTTGACTAAAATGTCAGCTTTAGAGAACTCATTCTGTATCCCTACCTTAGATTAAGAACACCGTGACAAGAGCTATGGAAACCCTCGGGGAAAAGACCTTTGCCGACTAACTAAACCGACCTTTGGTCTTTGCCGACATTTGCCCTTCCGTGTTTAGCCGAAGCAAACGCAGAACTGCGTATACAATGTATGTTATATATTATACAAACTTCTTATCTTTTATATCATACACACTTGTATATTATACATATTTGGGAGAGGACTAATAAAAATGGGACCATGAGCCAATTCTTCGTATGTCTTTTAATTCTAAGTTTATAAGGTAATTCCCGGTGTTTTTTTTTTTTTTGTCACATCTCGTATAGGTACCATATGTATACCACGATTCACCCCATGAACATTGAGCGCGACCAAAGATGGCGACTGCTTGGTCAGATTCCTTCAATAAAACGGTCACTGCATTTGTGCACTACGGATGTCACGAATAGCGAACTTCTCAAGAAGCTCCCCACTTAACCAAGTGGTCGATGTCCTGATAAATTATGTTCTTGCAACCAGAATTATTTCAGAAGTTACGAATCTGGCACATACAAACTGCGCCAACCACGAGGAACTTACCGCCTAGTGAAGTAAAAAGAAAGAAAAAACCTAATTAGAGGCGCATTAGGCTGTCCCGCATTGTATTCTTGATCATAATGGATTTATGTTTATATGCAAGTCTTTGAAAACATTATTTTTCTAGTGGGCCATGCCAAGATGGATAATATGCCTACATAGTTCGTCTTTCTTTGCCAGACACGTGTCGTTCGGTAACAAGATTGAAAGCGGCCCACGCAGTGTTCGTGCTAAGCCTTCCTGACAATGGGTGCATCGTGTATGGACATTCGCAGTCTATGTCGATCTGTAGCCGAGTGCAGACGAATCGTTTGTTGGTGGAGAGGGGTTTCCTGTAGCTGTCGACCGCCGATAGTGTAGGCATATACAACTGCCTTTGTGACATTCCGGGCTCATTTAAGATCCGTGAGAGCGCATACTTGAGTTCCTTGCCTTTATATAGGACTTTCTAATGGATCAAGAGTACTTAACACCGAAGGAGTGACTGCACCATCATCCAGAAATGCACGTGACCTATATGGAGGGAAACAAATATGTAACTTAACAAGTAGAAAATTTGTCCCAAAAGTGACTGAACTATCGTGTTGCCTTTACAGCAGTCGCTCATGCTGCCACATTAAGCACAAACAAATCATACATGGGTGCAGTGTCCCATAATCGTCATGTAAACTTTGAAATAGATCTAGAATGCGCATATATCTGATTAAACAAATCAGAAAACACCATCTCATATTCATCTTTATAATAAGTTCTGATCTTTGTTTTACTTATACTTTCTATTGATCTTTACTTAATTGTATGATGAGGCTTATATGTCGTGCGAAACTATCAAAACGGCTTTGCTTCTTACCGTTAATTTATTCCAGAAGACTCCCTTGAGATAATTGCTGTCGATGAAAATGGCATTGCTGTCCATAATGAAACAGGGTATGCTAGACTCAGGATGTCCTGTTATCTTGAATTTTCCTGTACGCACTGTGTGTACGTACCTATTATCTGAAGGACAAACACTGATAGGGGGTGGAACACAGGGTCTGCGCGTCGGCTCACGTGTTTTCTGCGTGTTCGTCCCGAAATTAGCCGCGCCGAGAGCAGCGCATAGTTATATAGTCGCACAGTGCTTGTCAAACAGAGTTGGGTATATATTTAAAAACAGTACCAAGCGATTTCATGATGATGCATCTGTTCATTTCCTTTTGATATGTAAATATGAAAAATATTAAACAATAGATAGTATTACACTGAACTCCGAAATTAAACTGAAATTACTTCACTCCAATCGCAGGACATAGTGGTAAGATATAGCTGATAAGAATGAATGAAAATACCTAGTTAGGTCATCACTCATCAGTCATCATGCATGCTGTTCAGTGTTCAGCTCTCATGCTCTGTTCAAATGCTTATAACTGTTGGTGAAGTCTCGAAAGCAGCTTTCTGTATCTGCGTATGCACAAGCACCACTGCTTGTTTGAAGGTTACCAACCTTTATCAATCCTAAGCCACATAAAACATGCGATGCTTACAAGATACTAAGAATATCGTTTTTGAAGACCTGGCAATGAGGTTGCTGTTGCATTGCAATTGAAGCGCACTTTTCGTCCAGATTCGTCACATGACTGACGGATATCAGTCTTTGTTGTCAATCACAACAATCATTTTCATCACGGTGTCACAATGAATCACGCATTGTGCCGCTCTCAAATATCCTCCTTGGCCCTAAGATCGCTCCTAAATCATCGTCGTCGCATGTCACAGGACAGTTCACTGTGGTAAAGGCTCGAATTGTGAATATACATCAACGTTGACGTTCCAATTTTACATGCATTTTAGAATTCACGGATCGTTTGTGCAGTGGTATTGTTCCACACCAAGTACCTAACACAGGCCTATTTTTAGTTTTCGCTCTTCATTTTCTTGGTAAACGTCGTACTCGGCATATTCACTCCTCACATATAATCCTACTGCTGACATGCCGTAAAAATTTCCATTGCATATTGACCGACGGAATACAATCTCCATGGCCTCTTCGTTTCGTTTACCGTCGATTTTGTACACTCTGCTCCTCAAACGATGTCATGGGGGTGGCCGTTGGCGGTCGTTACTGAAGTCGTTACGGAACAGTCCCTGCAATTCCGGCGTCCCCTCCCCCTGCTGGCCGGCGCGGCCGCCTCTGTCACGTTACACCGCACGTGCACTGGGCCGGACGACGGCGAAATCGAACCGGCCACTGGCACCGAGCACCGCCGCCCATCTGAAGTTGGCCAACATACTTGCTCATATCATGCTTCAGTCAGATATGCGAGGAAAGCCTGTCGCCCGTTGCGCGTTGCACTGACGATCTGAGCGTTACGTCACAGCGTGACGTGGCCAGCGACACGACTTTGCCCGGGCGCCCGCTGTCCCGGGGCCGGACGGCCTCGGCGGGTCAGCGGTCGCGGTGGTTCGGTCGCATGTGCGTGTCCGGGCTCAATTGACTGATACATCATATGCACTCACCACCGGCATAACGTCTTCTTGGTGGTGAGGAACGAGCACAGAAGTAGAACTTGGAAGCGCGTCCTGACGAGAAAGCCTGCATAATTAGTTGAAAGACGGAACCGTTTAACTTCTTCTTACGCATCGTTTCCATCGGACCTAAGGTAATAGAAGCTTTGGAAATTTCGAAGTTAGAAAATGGTGTGGCATGACGTTATTTATTAGCAAATATTACCAGTAAAACGCCTTTTGGGCGACCAACGGAGCGAGCGAGAGGATGGGCCTTGCACGTGCGAAATTGCGAGGGGGTACCTCCAACTAACTTGTGCACTGCACCCTACTAACCGGTCTTTAGCGATGTGCCAAATTTCAGCGCAATCGGCCTAGCCGTTCTCGAGATCTGGAAGCGGCACACTGCACGTGCGCACGTGCAAGCGGGGTCCAAACTGACTTTTGCACGGCACCCTACTAACTGGTCCCCAACCGTGTACCAAATTTGAGCGCAATCGGCCCAGCCGTTCTCGAGATCTGGGAGCGCCCCCTGCACGTGCGCACGTGCTGTAGCACCCCAACCTTAACACATGCAGATGAATTATCTGATGGAGACCTAACTGTGTATCGAGTTTCAATTCAATCGGCCCGACCGTTGTGCCGTTATTGAGGTTGCAATTTTGGGGGTTCTTAAAAAATGTCCAACTTTACCACGCGCCACGTGCGGTGGTTGGCAAGAACGCATGGTGGCCATCACACCACAGAACTTTTACGTCCAAGTGACATTCAGTAAAGAAGACCGCTTGTCAATCGGATGTCCCGTTCCTAAGATATTAGCTTTTGAAGAGCGTCCCCACGGCCGGCCGGCCGCTCATACTCAGGATTTTCCCTTAAAGGAAATAGTTCACTTTTAACATGGGGTTTTGAGCTGGAATAGCAGTTTCGTAGCTTGAGCTGAGACTAGCACAAATCAGGAGCTTTTACGGCTCAACGATCACCCTAGACGAAGAAATTCCATTTCTCGTTCCGAAAAGAGTGCCTTGTAGAGGAATGCGTGCCTTGCACAGGAATGCAGCCACGTCATCGTCAGCCAATCAGCGTGCTGTTTACAGCCAATGCAGTATTCGTAGGTTTGAGCTACGCAATATGATTGGTCAATGCGTAATAAGCTTCCGCGTCAAACATTATTTTCCATAGAATATAGTTCGCCCTATATTAAAATAAAGAAAATAATTGTTTTTACAAAAAGGTTTTATTTTATTTCATGATTATTTTGAGCATAAAAAATCATAAATCAATAGCAAAATACTGATTTCAGGAAAGTGGACTGTTTCCTTTAATTCAGTATGAGACTCTGCTCGCTTCGCTCGCTCCGTAACAAAAAATCGACGGGTTTTGTTTAAACCTCGCCCACACATGCCATTTTCCCATCCTAGAACGCACATGGGGGGGGGGGGTGCCACACCCTCCGCGCCATTTCGTTCCTGTTGGAGATAGAGCTTAGCGGTAAGGACCAAAAAGATTCTTTGGGAAGAGACGAATCCAATGATACCCAGTTTTACCTTCTCAGGTCAGTCATTGACCTTCCAGGTCAGGTCAAACTAAAAAATGTTGCTGTTTTGGGTCACCGTTGGATATCAAGTGCGCTGCTTATCATATACCGATGACGATGCCGCTTTCTGGTGCCAAGCCAGCTAGAACCTCTTTGTCACTATACCCGACCAGGTTTTTGCTGCTGAGGTCATTTCAGATCAAGTAAGGTCAAGGTCAATTATATGTGTTTGTATGTCTGTGTGTGTCTGTGTGTGCACTGATGTGTGCACCGATTGTTTATGTGTCCATATTACATGAAATCATGATCTGAGAAGCTTTTACCAAAAATGCAGTCAAAAAACTTCACAAAAAGTAAATTCCGCTTGCCTAAAACGCAATTATCTTAGATGACCTAGGTTGACCTTGACCTTGACATCTGTACATCGTCGAAAAACATGTTCCATGATAGGTGAGAGGTAAGACTGGCAAAAAAGGCCGAAATCAAGGTGTCAAAAGCTCACAAGGCCCATAGCCAACGCAAGATGTTGAGAATTGGCCATTTGGGTCATGACATGACCTGAAAAACAAGATCATATCTCCGAAACCAAAAACCACAGAAACTTGAAATTTTCAGTGGACATCAAGAAAGGATAGAGGAGCAGCTATAAGAAAAATCAGCCTTCTAGCTCTTAAAATGTTGAGTGCAGAGCAGAAAGACTACCGGGGGGCAACCACCCCCCCCCCCATGTGCGGGCGAGGGTTAAAAACAAATCAAAGAAGACGTATTCTCGATTTTTAACAAGGAGCTATAAGAAGCTTTACGTATAGAAGCTGTTTATAGAAGCTTTATGTATGAGCTTCGCAACGCTTAGGAAATAATTCACACACAAAAGATGGAAGAATAGTCCCTGCCTCCTCCAGAAACGGTGCTGGTTCAACGCGTTGTTATGCCTCCTCTCATAAACGTGTTGTGTTGCTTTGTAGGTATGAATATGCTGTAGGTCCCGCAAAAAAGGAAATTTTACCAACTCTTCATTACATTATATTCATAGACAATGGTGGTGGTGGTTGCACACCGATGCGACTTATTTCCACTGTACGTTTACCTACATCTGTATGTATAGCGAAGGTGTAAGGGAATAATGGTCTTCCCTGATGTGATCCTCTAACTCTTGTCCTGGTGACAGTGGTGGTGGTGGTGCCAGGGGAAGGCGCTTTTCGAGAGGATGCTCTCCAGCCTTTTTCGTGTATAAAGAAAACCACGCTGTGGATCTTTGCAAAAATTGGTATAGCTTATCATAAACTAATTTCGTAACGTGAATAAATTTTTTGACCCATATCACATAAAGTATACGGCCACCAAGTCAAGTTAGGTAGCCACATCTAAAAAAATGTGTACCTTCATGTCATCCCTGTAGTTAATCTCTAAGAAGTTTGAAACTTTGTATATTACATGAGGGTATCATAGCCATGGCTTCGTATGTCTCCGTTTTTTTTTTGTTATTTGTGACAGGTCGGCAAGTTGTTTCTAGGTGCCTTATGTGATTTATATCTGTACAGGACTGCCCCCGAAATTCATCGTGCATTTGGAAAAAAACGGAGCAAACTTAGGACAACTGTTTAAGGGGGTCTTACCAAATTCATGTGACCTGACATGACTGTGATATCGTACATTTATGGCATGAACACGATTTGTGTTGTACGCACTCGAAGGCAATGCATGTTTAAGCAAAAAAAAAAGTTTCTATTACTTTATTTACAAAAAAAAGCCGCATACAGGTAAAATCAATTGAAGATTGGTCCTTATTTATACAATTGCTGGTGATCTGTTACAGAAATTTCTTAGGCTGGGTTGACATCAAATGAGTTTTTAGCACCCCTCCGCTTGGCCTGGGAACCTTGAGCTATGTTCCAAGTTCCAACGCCCATGCACACAGCATGGCGTGGAAAGCCAGGACCGTATGGGGCGCGCGCATTATGCATCTTATTATTGCAATGACAAGCTGCTGTGATGCCCTGTGGTTTTATGTGATGACTTGATTACCACTGGATTCTAGACTAGAAGAATAAATTTAAAGGGACCCTCCCACCTTAACATTAGTTTTGAGTTGAGATAGCCAAGTTTGCGGCCAGGCTCAGAAACCACCATTTATCCTGGTCGCAACCCCCGCAGCTTTATGGTGTTCAAGAAATTTCTTCCCTTTACTTGCAGGGTGGGACCAGCGTGGTCCCTATCTCTTAACCATTACGGGAATCTGATGACGTCATCAGGCTTTCGAACGTCCGTCATTAAGTTTGACTAAAACGTTTTGTAGCACGCGTGGTATATGCTGCTTTGCGCGCAACAAATGCCGCACTTTCAAATAAAGTCGCTAGGAACAGCGGAGATCCCAAAAAGTAAACAAAAGTAAAAGTCTAATATCTTGAAAACCGGTGAATAATTTTCGATGAAATTTGGTAGATATTCGTTTTTGCTCTTTCTGAACCGAGCGACATCACTTTCATGCCAATTCATTAACTTTTTTGAAGGTGGGAGGGTCCCTTTAACAACAGCAGCGTTTTGAGATGTCAGTGCAGTGGTCGCTTTTCAGACAGCACTGTCGTTCGTGCATTGCATTAGCACTAACAGCGACAAGCAACTTTATATGGTGCAGACACACGCAATTCCACTTGTGTTGACCAAGTTCCTTGCAGAGACAGCGGATGATGTCACAATGGGTGACCGGTGTAAGGCTCTGTACCTATGTATGTGTGGCCTCTGTGGCCATACTCTACAAATGCATTTTAAACCAAACATATCTATTTTGTCGCGCTCAGTCCACTGTGGTTGAAACGGGACAAAAAGAAAATGCAAATGAGATAAACCTAACATTCATGCATAACTACCCACTAAAAACCTGTCAATGCTCACTCGGCAAGCATGGGCATTGGACAGTCTATAAGTCACCAGGGCTGTTCGACTCTTATAGGGGTGATTCAACCCGAACTGAATGAATCAATCACCTCGGGGTCACGGGGTCAAACGGCGCAGAACAGCATTTAATATGCGTTGACATAAGCCCACATCAGAGCACTTATCCAAGAAATAGTACAACATTCAGCACTACTGTCCTACTTTACTCCCACCCTTCCATCCAGACCCCCCCCCCCTCCCGTTTCCCCACGCTCGTCCGGCGGCTGTTCGGCCCGCTGCTCCGGTGCCATGCAGGCCCAGCTTTTACACCCGATACGGGGGGCGCAGTGTATGGGACCGCTGCCACAGCGGCTGTCCCTCGTATCCGCTGTGGTATCTGGCGCCCACTGAGGGGCGACGGTCGGCAGAGGCGGCGCGGGAGGGACGGATCGGGCCTTGCAACTGAGGCGATCCCCCGCCGCCAGCCGGCGCCGCCGTCGGGCCGTCACGTTGCACCGCACGTGTGCAGCGCGGTGGCGGCGAAATCGAACCGAGCCGCGCCGGCATTGACCGACTCGGCCGCCGCCGCGCCGCTGCGCACCCCTTGTGCAACTTTGGCAATGAAATAATGAAAAAGAAATAATAACGGAAAAGCGTAGAACGTTCCAAGATTTGCGATGGTCGTATTGCGTACCTTATATACTAGACGACGCCATGGTGTGTCTGATACTGATCAAGAGGGGATCGAGAAAATCTGTCTTTTCCAAGCTCTTTTAAACTGGAAACGAAATGGCGCCGCAGTGCCGCCATTTGCGTAGCACCTGATAAATATATAATTAGCCAGGCCCGTATCGTGTTGATGGTCGGTGCAAACCACTAACTGCGCTTAAAAACATGACGAGTGCTTGGAGGGGTGGTGGTCCAATTGCTCCAGCTCCTAGGCAACAAGGCACCGACAACACGTACGGCTTCCAAGGTTCCCCACTTTTCAAGCGAAAATTTTTAGCCATTCATATATTTTTGGAGAGGGGATAGTTATGTTAACAATACTAACTTTAACTCATGGTTCTTGCTTACGATATCTCAAAATTTATTTTGCGGTCGTAAAAATATAATGTCTAGTCAACATAAAAAAGTTAACTCAATCGAATTATTTAAGCATTATAAAAATTTTACGCTATCCCTGTCACCTGCCTTGTGAAAGGCAGCGGTCCCTACACCGACATGTGAAAAGGATTTTCTCATATTTTGGCTATAGTTTCGGCATTGTAGTAGAAATTAGCATGAATATTGTATGCCAATCAACATTAAGCTTAGTACCTAGTTACTCTACCTGAGGCCATGCTTGACATCGACATTTTTCAAACTATAAGTACCAAAATCACTTGAAGGGACAAAAAAATGGGTTATGCCTACAATTTTCGTCGCTCTGCGACTGTGTTCCGAAGTTATTCACAAAAACTGATTTCTTTTTGTTCTGAGGTAAGCGGTGGATCTGATACCTGATGCTATATGATGCTAACCAACGGCTTCCTGTCGCTAAGAACAGCACAGTCTTTTTCTGCGAAGCTCTCACTCAACTAGGGACAAACGCGAGAAGCTTGTGCCCCTTAGTGCCGTCCAATGATGCGAAGGTCTAAACCCACCGACGTTTAAAATGGCACCACATCGTTTTGAGAGCCAGGACAGACGTATACATAGAAGTCATAGAAGAAAGACATAGAAGTCATAGCCAAAGTCATAAGTCATAGAAAGATCTCAACCGACTATAGCCTATTGTGGGCAAGGAGACGAGAAACGCCCACAGGCGAATATTTGCGACATTGGCTCAATCAAGGAGGAGGCTGATCCACTGGAATTGGACCGTACGTTTCACGGATCATGGCGGGGAAACGTTTTCAGCTTTCATTCCCTCTCCCATTCTGCTACGTAGCAACTATTGACAAAGAGCGTCAACATGTCAAAAGTCATTGTAGAATTAATTGAGTCATTTGGTAGGACACGCCAAAGGTCACTTTACACAAGTGCGTCATGACTAAATTTGCCCTATTCGATATTCTTGACAAAGTTCGCAAAAGGTCATGATCTAGATACAGCGCATCACTCACTTTTTTGCGAATTACCCTCAAATTCGACCTAAGTTCATAAGCTGTTAAAACGATGACAATGTTGAACAAAATAACTCAATCGCAAAGTATAGTCAAAGGGAATGCATTAGCCTTTTAACATGGATTCCGGACAAAGATAGCAATTTAGCAGTGGCTGGTGGTTCGGTTATGTTCGTTCTATCCCTTAATCATTAAAGTAAGGAAAACAGTCTTTGAAGCATGGAGTGGCTTTAATTACTTTTGGAGTGGCTTTAATTCAAAGTGAGTGTTATTTCAATGGATTTTCAATGAGACTTCGTGACCCGACATAAAGATAGAAATATTAAATAAAATACGAGGGGGAGTGGACAAATCTTCGCTATTCCTAGGACACACAAAAAAAACGTGTCAGCGGCTTATTCAGTCCCTTTTCGGTCTGTAAGGCCCTTTGAAAGACAAGACTATATTTTTACAAACATGCATCCGTATGTCTTCTCTGTTTAGGAACAGGGCGTCCCATCCCGTCTGACTCGAGATTGGTGCTGTTGATACATCGGAATTCCAGGTGTCACTTATCGGCGCCACAACTTATCCTAGCTCGTTCACAATTATAACTCTCTAATAACTGGAACGATTGCGCTGAAACATGGTCTATCGGTGGATACCAGCCGAGAAATGCGTTTCCACATACATATCACAGTTGGGGTGCTTCTGCAATGCCTTTGAACATTTCAAGAACGGCTGGGTCGTTTGCACAGATAGCTGGCGCTTTGCTAAAGATCAACCGTCACAACTCAGAGAAGTGATCTTTCCTTACCTACGCGTACGAAAGTGCAGGGCTCGCATCCAAGGTCCACTGTTCAAGGTCCTTTATTGCCAAAAGCATCATGCTGCTGAGTGCTGACGCACAAAGTTTGGAATGAGATAAAGAAAGGCGATGTATTTATGCTAAGACATGTTTCCATTCAGCGCAGTGACGTGTCACATCATTCGAAAGGCATTTGATGGATATTTACTCGTCAGAAGCGAACTCGTCCCATTCATTCTACACTCAGAGTATGAGTTCGAAATGGTCACACCGTGCAGCTGCTCGGCTCGGGGCTGGGGAGACCGGGGCAAAACGGCCACCCGGGCAAAGTGGCCACCCCGTATTTTAGCCATTCACAACAGGTGTCTTCTCCAGTTATTGGTTGCCAATCGGCCGTTGGAATGAGCCACACCGGGGTTTCCGGCCCGTCGCTATTGCTCTGTGATACACGGAAAAAGTATTTCTTCTCAAGTGTCTTACTATTTTTTTTTAAATGCTATTTTATTCCATTGCTGTTTGAAATTTTATTGAAGCGTTCTTGTTCATGCATTGTGTGGTTACCGTACATGTCTTCTACCAATTTTAATGCTTTTTGCCCCACTAATAACTAGCTGAGCTGGAATATTTTTGTTCTGGACGGTATGCGCGGGGCAAAGTGGACGGGGCATAGTGGTCAGCCCCCAATTGGCCATACATTGTTTTCATTTAGATAACAAACGTTATTGATATTTTAATGTATCGCCATGCGCATATTTCGGCCACTTTTCGGTTACATGAGTTACCAAAAAATTACAATGCACTGTTTTTCATGAATGTCCTTGCATTGTTTAGCTACAGGTGGGAAGATGACAAAATAAACATCCATCCTCGTTTAAAACTTATTACCATGAACAACTCTAGTCGTGCATGAAGCAACTACTCAATATTTCTCATGTCGGGGCTCGGTGTTTCTCATGTTTCTCATTTAGCCCCCGGTGTCCACTTTGCCCCGGGGGTTGGGGCAAAGTGACCAAAATGCATAGGTGTAAAGTTTCGCCAATATCTCCTACTTATACGTGAACGCCTTTAGAAATGAGAGGAAGTTGAAATGAAAGGCAATCTAAAAGGGATGAAGTTGACATAGGAAGAATATTTCCAAGTTTGAAAATGAAGCATCGGTATGCGAAGACCTGGAGGCTGGAGTTCGTCCACCCGGAGCCCGTCCGCACCAAAAGCCACTGCATGGTCTTCGGCGCCGAGCTTCTATCCGAAGTGCCAAGATGGAGCCTGTCGGGCCAGCAGCTCTCCACCCGCCAGCAGTCCGAGCACCTCGGTGTCGTACTGGATGGGAGTTTATCTGCGGCGCCACACGTCCAGCACCGCGCGTCTCGAGCTCGTGCCAGCCTGTACGGTCTCGCGCCTGCTGGTATGCTGACGTCCGGCCTCTGCCCAGCCGACAAGTGCTTCTTGTGGAAGACTATCATTCAACCGGCGCTCACATATGGCTGCGTGGCCGCCCCGCTCAATGCAAGGGACATGACGATCCTCTGCTCCGCTCAAGCGACTTCCATCAAGGTGGTTCTTGGCCTGCCTCGCTCCGCCCACCATTCGGCGCTTCTCGCTGCTGCCGGCATCCAACCAGCACATGAACTGCTGCGGGCAGCGTGTTTCCGCACTTTGAAAGATGCGATGCGCTCAGAGCACCGGCTGCAGCAGGCGCTGCTGTCAGGAATCACCAAGCTGGCTATGTGCCCGACTGAGCTAGTGGGCTCATTACTGATACAGCTTCATGAGATGTGTGACTGCAACCTTTCTGCACTCCTCGGGGTGGCAGCAGGGCGGCCGTGCAGCGACCGTATCTACCCCCAACGGGCTCCCGATGGCCTAGCTGACTCGCTTGCCTTCCTGATGAGTCGCCGGGACCAAGTATCTCGCCGCCTGCTCCGGCTATTGACATGCCCGGAGCGGGAGTGAGTGTCGCCTGCGACATCAATGTGTGGCCCCTGCTCACCCACTGTCATGCTTTGTGTGATGTTTTGTGTGTGCCTTTTTTTTTCTTACTTTCTTGCCAACTTTGGTGCCTAATAAACTATGATGATGATGATGATAGGTACAAACAAACATTACATAGGATGGCCGCTTTGCCTCGATCTCCCCCTAATTCGCCGTATAGCTGCTCCTCGCTGATGGTGCTGCTAAGTTTCTTAGCTATATGCTCCACCTATCTTTGGGAATGGGTCAAGTGGTGCTCAGGGCACTAAAGAGTCGAGTCGTGGTGCTATTCCAGTGATTTTTAGCAAAGTAATAAGCTGATCAGTTCAGGAAAGCACATGGAGCGAAGGCGAGGGCCTGGGAGAACATCGTAAGTAAACAGTGCTTGCCCGTTTGTAGTTCTCTGGCTTGAAGGAGTGATTGACGGAGCGACACACTTCAGGGTGCTCAAGGCTGTCTTATCACACCCACCATACCTAGCTGTGCATTGTGCAACCCTAAGAGGATATGGGTAAGACTGAAAGGGCCTTACCCAATAGAAGATCGACGAGAACAAAGGGTTACACCACGGTTCACTGGTACACCATGCTATATCATGTTCCGCTATCCTAATATTCGCTAGCATATCTACCGAGCTAAAGAAAATAGGTGATGACATTGCAGAGGCGCAACAGAGATGGAGGCGAATCTATAAAGGCTTTCAACAAAGACTCCCCACCATGATTTTCCATATAGTCCCTATTCCTGCAGGTCAGGCAATGTTCAGCATCACACATCTGGGACTAGAAAAATAAATACGAGCAACGGTTCGACCAAAGATTACTACTGATCAAAGGCACTTCTATACTCGAGGCCAAACAGGGCTGAAGGGCAAGAGCAGGTGAAGTGAAGGGCAAGGTCAAAGGCCACGTGACCTGACCTTGATCTTCACCACATCAAAATCTTCCTGTCCTTTGAAAGAGCATAAGGCCAAGGTCGGGATACGAGCTTTGCTTTTTTGCTCATTTGATTAGGACTTCTTTTCGACAGCATCCATAGATAGGTATCGAACTTCAAGGTTTTGACTTGAAAAGACATCTTTTTGGGCAGGCTATGTGATGAATCAGGCTATGCGATAATATAGAATTAGTTTTGGAGTTATACATGTGATTTTAAACATTCCATGAGGAGCAAAAAGGCTTTTTCTAACAATTTGCCATAGCTGAGTCTGAATAAACGGTTGCATCGTCTTTCCTCGGGTACCTATATAGCAGCAGTCTTCCTTCATGATCTATCTAGCTGTGTATTTACGTTTCAAAGCTTTTGGGGTGACTCAGACCAGACCCAATGAACAGGAAAAGCACCCCCTCAACATCCCCACATTGCCATTATTCACCACCAGCGCTTGGTCAAACGATTTGCGGAGCTACACTTAGCTGAACAAGGGGAACGAAGCCGTGTCTTTAAGCCTGGATACTGAACGTTCTGTCAACGTTGTGATCAATGGTGACTATCCTATCGTAACCATTCTTTGCTGTTAGGAGGAACATTCAGCAGCGGCGAAACACCTTCAATTAAGGGGGCACTGCCGACTTTTGGTCTCATTCTTTCCATGCAACGCCCATAGGGCATGTTAAAATGCCAAAATCAAAGGGGGGCACAGTGCCCCGGTGCCCTCCCCGTTCCGCCGCCTATGGGAACATTACATGGAATAGAGAGCAAAGGTAACTCGGTGGCACCATATTTTTTTTCAAATACCTAATCGTTCTTAAGATTTATGGCTAGAAATACTTTTGGTACGCATAGATAACAACCAATATAAAACCAACTAAACCCGGTTTGGTGCAGTTTGAGCCGCAAGCATTCATAAGCGGCGGAACAAGGGAGCACCGGGGCACCGTGCCCCCTTTGATTTTGACATTTTAACATAAGCCCTATGGGCGTTGCAAGGAAAGAATGGGACCAAAAGTCGGCAGTGCCCCCTTAATTAAAGGTATTCCGCCGCCACTGCAGGCATTTACGTTTCCCTCCCAGCGACGTTCCATGGATTTGGTTCCCTTCTGGCGTTTACATACATGTGCACTCTGAGTGTTGACACATAACGCACCTCACATGGCGGTGTTCATATATTTCCCAGCCGCTGTCTGCGCGGACACTGAGGTGTTAGCCACTCCTTCATCGACTGACCTCTCAACAACCGCACCCACGTGCTGTTCAGTTCACAGGCCCACAGACCCCCACCCGCACCGTTCACACTCACAGCCGGCACAACAGTATATTGTCCGCATATCTTAGCTGGTGAGATAGGCAAACACTACTTGGCTCGCGTTATCTACACCCCCAGTTCACACACGTGGTAGTCGGTGTCGCCGACACCGACAGGCAGGGGGCGCCGAGCGCTGTGCCGTTTGAGCACGGTACGTACCAGAGGGCGGTGCCGGACAGACGATGGTGTTCTCCGCGGGACGGACTCCAAATGCCGCCAACCCTCCCGGCCACCAGCGGACTCGACTGTCCGTTCTCAGTCACGTTGCACGACACCACTAGCACGGCGAAATCGGCCTGGAGCCGGGCCCCGGCACAGAACTGAGCTGGTCGGGCCCGGCGCGGCGCGCGCGGACGGCCGACGGGCGCAGTGCTGCCGCCCGGTGGCCACCGGCCGACGACGGACATTGGCCGGCCGCGCCGCCGGCACCCGCCCCCCAGCGCTGACAGGTGCTGCCGGCTCGCCATGCGCTGCGACCGCCCCGCCGGCCATACACACGCATTAGTCATTACCGCATATGGGTGTATAAGCGGTTTCACAAAATGGCCATCTTTGGGCCGTCCGATGCACGACTTTATGACCAGCTGTCCGCCCGAACGTCGTTCAAATCAAGCAGCCATTTGATCAAAGATTCCCGAAAAAAAGAACGAAATTCCCATGGAATGAAATTATTAACCTATAAAGCTGGAACTCAAACTGGAATTGTAATCCCACAGAGCCTGTCTCAACGCCGAGCAGTCAAAATGGCCGACGACTCAGCGCTCGCTGGTTCGACCAATCATTCGCCATTAACTTTGGCAGGTACAGCACTGGTCTCACTGCGCGTCAGACATTCGTATCCGACAAACCGAGAAGAGCTCGAAGGCCGCGCTAACATTCACTCGGAATTCGGAAATAAAAGAACAAAGACGCGAGTTGTTCCGCACCGCTGATCGAGCCGATCGAGCCTAAATTCTCCGCCCGATATAGCATAAGCAAAAGTTTTTTTTTTTGTTTTTGTGTGGGGAGGAATTTTGTCGATGATATGCTCTGTCTTAAATATGGAGCAAAGAGAGTCCTTATCTTGAGATTTCAGGGTGACTTATGCTATGACATTTGGGCTATGCTCGGTTTTGTTGAGGTGACCAGTAAGAATACCCGCAGCGCAGTAAGACGAACGATGTGCCTTACCTCTATTTATTTGAAGTCACCAGCATAACATTTATTTTCGATAAAACACTGTTATGGACAACCTTAAGCTGTACTTGCTGTGGTTTTCCGCCCGTAGGTATCTCCTCAAGGCACGGCAGATTTGAAACCTTAAGATTAAATTAAATAAGATCGGCAAGTTCTGGACAAGCAGAATCGCAGGAATGAATTAGGTAGTCGACTGCCTAATAAACTGTTTTGCGAATTTCAAAATTGAGTGAATGAATGCTTGTGGTTGAATGTTTTCAGCTCATTACATAGTCACAATTTATCTACAATTTACAGTATATTTACATATTACAATTTGTGAGTACCTGCTGACTGCATCAAGCGGGTTATGGTTTGATAATATTCTCCACGGAACGGACGATAATATAAAAATAATTTTGATCGAATGATTTCAGTCTGCTTAAAGTAGCCATTACACCTTAACATTAGTTTTAAGTTGAGATAGCCAAATTGGGGTTCCTGGCTTGATTACCGGTTTGGGCACTTACAACATCGAGAAAGGATTTATTTAATTCCGAAATACTTAATAGCAAAGTCAGCAGTTCTCGGATTCTATGGGGCTAATTCATTTGAAAGCCTCCTTAGAATTTGTGACGTCAGAACAGAGCTAACGATTTTTAAATTGTATACTAAAGCCTTTGGTAAAACGTGGTGGTATACATATACTGCTTTGCGGACGTCTGCCGTACTTTGAGGATGCCAAATTATTGCTTCAAAATGACGTCATAGGAACAGCAGAGGTCAGGTCACCAAGGGTCACAGGTCAGGTCACATGAACCTAACTTTAGGTACTAAGGTTGTGCGATGCATGTTTTATGGCCAATTTTTCATTTCCAACTCAATGGTGTTGGTTATAAGACTATCAGGTACGGCTTAGGTCACTTTCTGGTGAAGATCAGGTCAAGGTCAGGTCAAAAAAGGTCAAATTTTAAAGTTGATAGTTTTGCATAAAATGGGTATTAACTCGATGCAGCTCGTCGCGGGGAGTCTAATGGTGGTCTTTGTTTTGCGCTACGGGGTCTAGAATTGCTAAAAATTGAGTTTGAAAATTTGACGTCATCAAATTTGAACAGTTTTTTCGCTATAACTTCGCCAAAAACAGAGGTATCAATCTGAAAGTTAGTATGTGGATAGAAGGCCGTAAGAACTATCACATATGTTCCGGTTTTTGCGAAATTCAAAAAACTTTTTGGATTTTTCGGCTATTATATTCAAAAAATCTATTTTTTGATTTTTGGGGTTCAAAATTTAAAAATTTCAAAAATCCGAGATAACAGTTTTGTAGCCCTGTCAATTCTACAGCTTTTATAATTATATCGTTTTTCTGTATTTGCAAAGCTATAGTCCTGACAGCTCTTCCCGCGAAACCCTTTTTTGGGTCGAAAACGGCAGAACATGACGTCACTCTGACGTCATTTCCGGCCAACCTATCATAGCCTTTGAAAAAATTTTGGTCACAATGTGTAAAATTGATGTCCGGGAGGGTACTGAAAGTTTGGTGACGATCAGCGCAGCGGTTCTGGAGATATATCAAAAAGTCTGGAGGGGGAGGGGGCAAAAAATAGCCCCCCCCACCAGGGCGCGGGTTAAAATGTACTATCTTGGAAACTGGTGGATATGTATTTTTCAGTGAAATTTGCTAGGTATTCATTTTTTCACTCTCTGAACCACGGTACTTACATCACTTTCATGCCAATTCATTAGCTTTTTTTGTTGGGAGGGTCCCTTTAATTAATAGTGTCCTACATATCTGGATATTTAATTGGATTCTGGCTTCCAAATAGGACGATATGGGAAAGGGAGGCTTCGTCAGTTTACGGCCGATGTTTCCAAAAATTAGGGGAGTCGTTTCACCATTTCACAGCTGGACGCGCTCAACGCCCGAGCTCGCCCCAGGAGGCCGGCGGTACGGGTCTTAGAAATGTGCGGATGAAGCTGCCCGCACCCAGTCTTAGGGCTTCGCCGTAAAACGCTGCAATGGAAGGCTGCGTTAACAGAGAAGCGAAGTGGAAGTCTCTGCTGAATAGCGATGGTGTTACATAATTTGAATTGCATCACCCACCAGTTCGCGTGGGCGGCTCGGGTGCGAATGACATAACTGGCAGGCATAATCTTTGTTCAACACCGACTGGAACGTCAAAACGTGACGAACAGCAGAGACAGCTCAAGGGCATACTATAGAAAATCGGCTGCATATTGTATTAAAAAGTAAATATTAGCAGTTTTCACGAGGGGCTATCTGGCGTATGCACCTAGTTTGAACATACAAATCTCTTTTGAGAAATGAAAATGTTTTAATTCATAGGTAAATGCTATTCCTACCAGTACCATCATTTTCAGAAAACATCGACGAAAGCAGACCGATGGCTTTTGGAGTCATAGACAATGTTCATGCTCATCAAAGTTAACATTACGAGCCGTGCCAAAAGCATTTTTTTTAAGTTTATCATATAGGGAATTTGCGTTGATTCTTATTTTTTGCTATTAACTTTATTATTTCAATTGGCTAGCTTAGGCTCATTGTTTCAACTAATTAAAAACAGTGGGATCAGAGGGGAAGGGAAGGCTTAGAAAAGGGATCAGGCGCCACAGCGCCTGAGTCCGTGGCCCGTTGCGAGTTGCGACTGACGTGCCCGCGCGTTGTACAGTGCGACAGGTTACCGAGCATTGCGAGCGCTCACGACGGAGAGAAGTGCTGCCCTCACCGGCTGCGTGGTAAAGATGGCCGCCTGCTTGTAATAGCAGTGAATGATGAAGGATGGTAGGTACTGCTTGTATCCTGCAGCTTGCGGTAAACTTGCAAGGCTACACTTTTTATTTAAAATACACTCGCTCTGAGAAACGCCTGAACAAGGACATAGCAACAGAAAATGTGAAATATGAACCCTCGAACTTGAAAGGGAGGAACGGATGGACCCCCTTCGGTTTTCCACCAGTAACTTGCGTAAATAACGGTCGATCGCGACGGACCTCTTAGTACTCACGAGTTAAACTATTTTACGCCTATAATGCAAGTTTCATGACCCTGAATCAAGCGAATAGTGACCTAAAAACTTCAAGCGATTAGTTTGAGCTTATACTCGTAGTTAGCGAAATCCGAATTTTGGAAGCCAGAGTTCATGTGTTGAATTGCTTGTTTCGCAGCTTCAGGCTTCTATATATATATATATATATATATATATATATATATATATATATATATATATATATATATATATATATATATATATACATATATATCCAAACATGGAAACTGGGGCATTGAATCATTCTCATTTCAGCATGTAACGTCTGTAGACGGCTGGGCAGTAGATCGTGAACAATGCATACAGTTCGTTCGACTCGCTATCAACATGCCCAAAACATACCTACTCGCTGCCCACAATATTTCTTTTCTTAAATAAATTTCGCGGTCTTGGTGTGTCTACTGGGCCAAGGAAGGAGGAACACATGCTAAGCAGGGCTTGTCGGCCTCTTGGTCAAAGCAGGAGTTTACGGGTACACGGCAGAATCTACATAGAGTCCAGTGTTTCAACATGCTCACTAAAAGCGGACACTGTCCAGTTAGAGCTGCCTGTATGCATATAAACGTACAAACCAGCATCGGTCCTGCCTAGCATTTAAATACCAAACACCCATTTTCCTTTAATTATTTTCTATGCATCTTACCCAAAAATGTTGTGAGCTGGCTGGTATAGTTCTAAGAAAAGAAGAAAATAAACATTTGACGGCGTAGTAGTCATAAACCGTTACAAAAATACATGTAGATATAGTCTGGCAAACCTAAGAAAGGACGGAGTTAAAGCGCCTGAATCACTTGCAATGTATGGTTCGGAAAAATGTGTGTGAAAAGTTGTGAGGGAAAATATATGTTCTTATGTTCCAAATATGCTCTCACAATATAAATGCACATGCATAAACGGCCGTGGCACTTTAAATCCGTTCTTTCTTAGGTTTGCCAGACTATAGTTATAAAGCTGTTTACGTATCCTCATGAGCCACATGTAGCCTGAGATACTGCATCTCCACTCCGGAGCCTTTATGGTGTTCCTGTATCGGTGATTCACATAAAGGTCAGCTGTGGCTGGGGTCAGGGCAACGGGTGGAAAAACGTCCAGAACCAATGCCTGGCCACCCCAGGACACGTCCCATCCATGCTTCCATCAAATTGTCAGCCCAACAGTTCTGCGCCGGCAGAATATAATCCAAACAACAACGTGCAAGTCATTTCGCTTATACCTCAGGTTCCGGTGGTTAGGGCAGGGGATGAACCATGCAACGGATGGCCGCGTCTGCACCTCAGTGCTAAGGAGCGCCCCGGGCCGTCACCCGCATCGACACAGCGCGATGCAACAACAGGCGTGTGTGGTGGACGGCGTGTAGCGGTCTGTTGCGACCTCCAGTGCTGGGTGGCTGGTCCTCAGTCACCCGACAGGCTACCAGACTCGTGAGATATAGTACAGTGATCCCGGGCCGCCAGTCTCCGCCAAATAGACAGGCTGCCAGACTCGTGAGATTGGCAGCTGCATGATTCGAGGCTGCCAGTCTGCGCTAAATAGACAGGCTGCCAGACTTGGCGAGATTAGAAGCTCCCTGATGCCTGATGGGTTCAGCCCCTGGCCGGCGCCGCGCCGGCACCGCCTTACAATGCGCCCCTTCACCTCACCCGTCTTAAGCGCACCACAAATAATGCAGCCCGGCAGCCGCGCCGCATTTATGAATCATGCGCACCTGCGCAATCTGAATGCCATCCACAGCGACAGAGCTGACAAACGGCCGGTGGTCCCTGGTTTTTGGTGCAAGATAACCATCACCAAACTTTGACACTGGACCGGTAGAATTTACGCTTTTGTGGTGCCTGACGTTCCGCTGCGACGCTGCGCCATAAGTTGGCCTTCCTCATACGTTGCAATGTACCCAGTGAACCCTTTGGAAGATGACCTTGGTAACTGGCCATCGGCGACATGTAAATGTAAAAATCACTGCCCGGAATCTTGGAGAACCAAGATTATTGACTGGCATCCTGGCATGTAAGGAAACGACAGCATGAGATGCCTGTCGGTCGAATACACCGAAATGCAGGCGATAGTATGGCTTAGTTTCAGTATCGGTTCAGCAGTCGGCGGGCGGTGCATGGCGTAGATAAATCCCCAAGAACACATGCACCACCAGCTTGCAGAGGGAGACTCACGAATTCGTGCCGTGATTTTGCAGCTGATGGATTTGGCACATCTCTCAAACATCACAATGATTTCTGCACGCCGGCTGCTGATTGAAAATCAAGAGCCTCGAGACTTATTTGCTCGTCTGCTATACCTTGTGATACCCACGTCAGTCCGTGGTGGTTGCATGATGCGGTTTGTATTCAAAGCGTTTTTAGCATCTGAATGGTGATTCATCGTCGGGTAATTGCAAGTTACTACGATTAACTGAACTTACATTACGAGTCATCAGCAGTGAGCGCACGTACATAGTCCAGACGACCTTGGTGTGAACACTGCTGCGGCTAGTGACCACGTGACTGGAGCAGCCCGGGTGGCACCGCCCCGGTTACCGGGCCGTGTCGTTTTCAGGGGTCACTGGCGAGGTGAAGCACCCTGTGGGATAAGATATAACGCTTCTATGAAGCTTTAATTTATGGTAAATGTATTAAATGTACAGGTCTCGCGGGTTTTAAGGGTAGGTTTTGCCTTTCCGGCTATATCTTTTTCGTCTTCAGCTTTGTAGGCTTAAAGATGTGACTGATTTATTCGTATAGCTCCCTACCATGATCATGGAAAAAGGTTTGATCGTATGCCGGCTAGTTTCGGAGAAATTTAAAGAAAACATCAAAATCTGCCGTTTGGGGCATTCTGACCGCGGCTTCCCTGCAGTCGCCTATGACTACAGTGGTGCCACCCAACGAGAAGGACGCTGAAACATAGAGGCATGAATGAATCCAGCGCGTGGTGAACGGTGGATAGAGGCGGGGCTCGGCAGAGGCTATCACTGCGGCCCGCCGCGCAGGGCGTCCTTGGACAGCGGCCGAGCCCTCGGGCGGTGAGGCCAGAGGTCACGAGAGCCCGGCGCTATTTGGCGCACATGAAGGGGAGGCGCTCGCCTCAGCCTTGTAACTCAGCCGGTGTGGTGGTGGTGGTAGCGGGGGGGGGGGGGGGGGCGGCAGACGGGAGGGGCTAGAACGAACGGGATGGTGGTTTAGGTTTAAAACAGATTGGAAATGTTGTGCCATGGTCAACTTAAATTATTTTTTACCTAACAAACATCAACCCGCGCCCTGGTGGTGGGGAGAGCTATTTTTTGCCCCCTCCCCTCCAACCTTTTCGATATGTCTCCAGAACCGCTGCGCCAATCGTCACCAAACTTTCAATACCCTCCCGGGCATCAATTTTACACATTGTGATCAAAATTTTTCCAAAGGCCATGATAGGTTGGCCGAAAATGACGTCAGAGTGACGTCATGTTCTGCCGTTTTCAACCCCCAAAAAAGTTTCGCGGGAAGAGCTGTCAGGCCTATCGCTTTGAAGATACAGAAAAACGTTTAAAACATAAAAGGTGTAGAACTAGCAGGGCTACAAAACTGTTATCTCGGAATTTTGATTTGTGAACTTTGCACCCCCCCCCCTCAAACAATATTTCTTTTAATATAATTGCCAAAAAATCCAAATTTTTCGATTTTCGAAAAAAACGGAATATGTGATAGCCCCTACCGACTTCTATTCACATACCAAATTTTTGATCGATATCTCTTTTTTTTTGGCCAAGTTATAGCGAAAAAAACTGTTTCAAAGTGATGACGTCAAATTTCCTAACTCAATTTTTGCAATTCTAGACCATGTAGCGCAAAAAAAGACCACCATTGGACTCGCCGTATCGACTGCATCGAATCAATGCCCATTTTATGCAAAAATATCAACTTCAAATTATGGCCTTTTTTGACCTGACCATGACCTGGCCTACACCAGGAAGTGACCTAAACCGTTTTCTGATGGTCTTATAACCAGCACCATTGAGTTGAAATGAAAAATTGGCCATAAAACATGCATCACACAGCCCTAGTAAACCGGTTTCATGTGCTGACCCTTGGTGAACTGACCT